>NC_044065.1:13277342-13284842 GCF_902167405.1 Gadus morhua
TACGTGCGACACGGAAGGGCGATGCGGGGCTAGCCAGCTCAGCGGCTGCAATCGGGTGACGGGGCTATGATGTACGATGGTGTATCGGTACAGACATCCCAGATATTAAATTAGAAATTAATCCCCCCCCCCCTGCTACCCTGCTACTGGGATTCTCTGGATTAGAATACATGCCCACAAGGGTTTTTTTTTCTTCTTGAAATATAGAGTCAAAGAAAATAAAATGCAAATGTTTGTAATTCCTTTCATTGAACAGGAATGGCGGGGGGGGGGGGGGAGAAAACAACCATTGATTAGGATTAGTCATGACACCAGAACACAGCTCTAAAATGGTTTCCACAAAGCGTTGCCCGGGAGATACAAATGGACACCTTTCTGCGACGGGACAATTAGGCAGATGGCGTGTCGTGTGGAAAGAAACACAGCAAAACAGCCCACCAACTACCGATTGGAGTAATTGGTACACTCAGATAGTAGTAATTTAGCATCCATGCGCACCCTTCCCAAAAAAAACGTTTGACGCAAATGCTGTAATTAATAAACCCATCATGTGACGTTAAATTAATAAAATACCAACTCGACCTGACAGCGTTAATGCCACCCAATTAATCCCGTCTCGGGGAACGATATCTCGCCCCGGGTTCCGTTGGGTCCCCCCTCTCCGTACAGCGGCGCGGTCTGGGGTCCGTGAGTGTCGTGTGGAGCCTCTAGAGCAGGGATGGGCAACTGGCGGCCCGCGGGCCGCATGCGGCCCGCGGGCCGCCAGTTGCCCATCCCTGCTCTAGATTCTGCTTAGGTGTAGAATATCTATTAGACAGGGAGGTGGGGGCGGGGGCGGGGGCGGGGGGTGGCTGGGGACGCTGGCCTCAGTAAAACTGGCGGCTGTGGCCTTTCGCCGGGCTATTCCTGCCCGTGCTGAGTGTGTGGCTTCCAGCCGGCATTGATCTATCGACCCATGGTCCAGTTAAACCTGGCGGAAAGGGAGAGGTGAAAGCGGTGTGTGCATGCACGTGCACACACACACACACACACACACACGTTCGCAAGCATGCACACGCACAAACGTACGCACACACACACACACAAGCAATGGTGCACACACACACATGCACACGTGACAGTGAGAGTTACACCAACACATGCTCTGAAAAAAAACGAAAATCATTCATTTTGTGTGTTCTCAAACACAACCACTAACACACACACAACCATGTAATCTTTTAAGACAAGATCTATGGGACCCATTCTCCTATTCTCCCCACACTAACAAAGGCCGAACACACTGTTTCATGACTGTTTGTGCGTGCTTGTGTTTGTGCCTGTGTGGTGAGGATATTTGTGTGCGTGCGTGCGGCTAGGGTAAACTCGTTCTGCTCACACAGTCAGGTGGAATTTTCGAGATTGACGAATTTCGAGAAGGCGTTCACCACAATCACCACATAGGAATTGGAATTGACCGGCTCTCCCGCAGCAATCACACAGTACAGTAGGCAGGCTAAGAACATAGAGAATTGAGAATTGACTTCTTCTTAGGGGGGGTCAGAGGTTGTTTCATAATGCGGCTCCTTTTCTTTTGTCTCTTTCTTTGCATGAGAGGGGAATGGAGGGGAGAGTAGAGAAACCACAGGACACTGATTTCCGTCTCGACCATATGAGGTCTCAAGCTAATGCACGCGATGGTAAACAGTTATAACGACACGAAGAGGGAGAATGCAAATACAGAAAGCAGATACGTAGAAAGGAAATGGTTCAGGAGGAAAGCATATGTCAACACCAAATCCCATTTGGAATGACTCCGGATTATCTGTTTTCCCCAGCAAGCAGGAAGGCAGATGCATAATGTACCTGAGATAATCTGATCGCTATCTAGCATGCCGGGGCGAGTGGACCAGATCTTTATCATCCCCACACCGATGGGTTTATTCGGGCGAATTTGTGCCAAAAGTCGCTCAGCCATAAAATAGTCCCCCTTAATCAAATTGGTTCTACCGTCAACAGTGCTTGGAAACATCCGCACAACCAGTTTCTTAAAAGTCCCTGCAGGGTATTATTTTTTCTCTGGGCTATTCCTGTTCCGGTGATAGTTGTTTGCCAAGCTGTTTGCCAGACCCGACCCTCCCTCCCCTCTCCCCACTCACACACACACACACACACACACACACACACACACACACACACACACACACACACACACACACACACACACACACACACACACACACACACACACACACACACACACTCTTGTAAACTAATTTTACTGAATTCTTTCCTCTACCGAACAGCCACACAAGCCAGTAGGTTCACTGCAATTACAGCGTAACTGAATGCTGTCCCCCTGCTCTATCCTTCTCTGTTTGTGTCATTTTATTCCTCCATTCTATCCTTCTCTCTCTCTCCTACTCTTATGCTCCTGACCTCTATCGTTGTTCTCTCTCTCTCTCTCTCTCTCTCTCTCTCTCTCTCTCTCTCTCTCTCTCTCTCTCTCTCTCTCTCTCTCTCTCTCTCTCTCTCTCTCTCTCTCTCTCTCTCTCTCTCTCTCTCTCTCTCTCTCTCTCTCTCTCTCTCTCTCTCTCTCCTTTCCCCTGCCTCTCTTGACCGAGGCAGCTAGCTACGTCACTATAGCTCCTGTGTACACATCCTCTCAGATCTTCACTGGTTACTCCTGGCAACAATGGCATAGCCTCCCCGCAACACAATTTGATTGGGGACGTGTGTCTTCGGCTGATTGGTCACTCGTCATTGCATACTGAAAAACAAATCTCATCCAATCACAACGCAGCAAAAGATTTGCAGAATGATGAAAGCCTAACTCACACAGCGCTAAATATACAACGGCTATAATGACAGTTCGAGGCCTGGGAGTAAAAATAAGTGTGACAAGAATTAATAATAGTAGGTCTATCCCTTCATTGCGGGCGTGTGCTGTTATTCAGAGGTGGTGCTACAAGGCTAGACAGACGCCAGGGAGAAACAGCAGAGGAAACACCTGACGAAAATCTTCCTCCCTGAATGGCAATTACTACTAAATACCAGTTTCTCTCTCACCTTCTCCCTCGTCCATCGCTCCTCTCCCCGCTCCCTCCTCTCGCCACCTCTGTGTGTTTGTATGTGGGCTTGTGTGGGTGTGGGTGTGGGTGTTTGTGCGTGCGTGGCAGTTGGGTGTGGGGGAGCAATGATAGGTGAAAAAATCGAAAAGCCATGAATGCTAAGATAGCAAGAGGAGGAGGAGGTTGAGGTGGAGGTCGAGGTAAAGGAGGAGGAGGTGGTGGAGGTTGAGGTGGAGGTGGAGGTTGAGGTGGAGGTAAAGGAGGAGGAGGGGGAGAGGAAAAAAGAAAGTTGTATGTACCGCGAGTGCAGAAGAAGAGGAGTGACAGGAAGAGGAGGAGGAGGAGGAGGAGGAGGAGGAGGAGGAGGAGGAGGAGGAGGAGGAGGATAAAGGTGAGAGAGGGCCTGGATACATCGTGGGTTCAATAGCGCGGTGATGACCCATATTGGGCGTGGACTAAAATACATCTTACAGGGGCAACAGAAACATTGTTTAACGTTATGCGGTCCAATTATCTTGGAGGAAAGTGGGGCGGTCGCAGTTTACTGCCCCCCCCCCCCCCCTTCATCTCCGTGTTCAACTTCACACAAGCCGCCGGTGTTGCATAATAATCTATCTACGTTACATCTCCACCCTTATAGGACTTTTTCTTTCATTAACCCTTCTTTTCACAAAAACGCAAAAAAAAAATGTCCGTCTCTGTCTCTTGTGTGTTCGATTCTTTCAAATAGAAACAGACATGCCGTGAAGGACCGACGTTTAATGTTGTGAGAGGGTTTTCCCGGGGGCCGTCCCTTTCCTTCAGGGTATAAGGTCAAACAGGCGAGTGTGTGATGCCGTCGCCGCCGCAGCCTCACAATGCGCACAAACAAAACATTCATCTTCCTCAAAGAGTCTGCTCACAACCGCGTTGCGTGCGCACAAACAACCATAGAAGTACACAAACACAAGAAAAGGCTAAACGATAGGACTCTGCGCACATGCACACCCACACACAGACACGCTAATTTACGACGCACACATGTCGACTTGCACGTACGTGAGGACCTCCACTTGAGCTTTATTCAAGCTGGAGTCGTTTTCTGTTTGAGCATGTAAATACAAACACACACACACACACACACACACACACACACACACACACACACACACACACACACACACACACACACACACACACACACACACACACAGTGTTATTACATGGCATGTTATGCTTCAGAAACAGGGTGGCTAAGCCCCGGCCGAGAGACGCCGGCGCTTTGACAAAGCCCACAGAACGCGTCTTAGCTTCACCCTGCGCCGCGCAGCTAGCAGCAGCTGGAGGCTACAGTGTCACGAACAAAGCGGCTGCTGTGCAGTGTGCACGTGTGTGTGTGTGTGTGTGTGTGTGTGTGTGTGTGTGTGTGTGTGTGTGTGTGTGTGTGTGTGTGTGTGTGTGTGTGTGTGTGTGTGTGTGTGTGTGTGTGTGTGTATATGGGTGTATGTGTCTGTGTGTGTGTGGGTGTATTTGAGTGTGTGTGTGTGTGTGTGTGTTAGGTTGTGTGTGTTTGTGGTTTTGTGGGTGTGTGTGTGTATATGCATGTGTGTGTGTGTTTGTATGTGTGTGTGTATGTGTATCAGTGTGTGTGTTTGTGTGTGTGTATGTGTATGTTGTGTGTGTGTTTTACAGGCCCAGGCAATCCTAAACCCCAAAAGACCCTCTCAATCTCCTTCGCGCCGAGCAGAGGCGACTTATCAGGCCCTGCTGCTGAATAAAACACATTAGAACTATTGTGAGGCAAGTGTGTGGCTGTGTGTGTGTGTGTGTGTGTGTGTGTATGTGTGTGTGTGTGTGTGGGGGTGTGTGTGTGTGTGTGTGTGTGTGTGTGTGTTTGGGGATGGATTTATTCTCAGCCTATATGTCGGACATATGTTGCAGCCGTTGTTCAGCAGGCCGGTCGATGGAGCCGGTCCTGACATGAGACAGACTTGCCCAAGCAGCACACACCCAGACCTCACAGAGAGAGGAAGGGAGAGAGAGCTAATGAGAGAGGGAGAGAGAGAGAGATGGAGATAGAGAGGGGGGAGTGGAAGTGAGGGAGGAGACAGAGAGAGAGAGAGAGAGCTGCAAAAAACGACCAAAAGACAAAAATGGAAAGTCTTGAAGATAGAAAAGCAGACACACAGAGATGCAGACAGAAACATAGCTAGATAGATAGTTTGATAAATATTTAGACATTTATATATTTATTAATATAGAGTGATGGAAAGAAGTGAGATAGAAAGAAAGAACAATTGAATGAGATAGATAGTTAAATCAATCAATAGATCGATAGATCGATCTATTGATTTATTTATCTATTGATCTAAAATTCTGTCGATCTATTCGATTGATATATAGATAGATGGATGGACAGATCCCTCAATAGCTAGATATACAGATAAAAAGAGAGGTGGATAGATATAGATAGTGACTGTGTAAGAGGGAGTAGCAGAGAGAAGGAGAGAGATGTAAACTCCTGTGCAACACAAAGACAAATACACACACACACACACACACACACACACACACACACACACACACACACACACACACACACACACACACACACACATTCTTGAACACAGCCCATATTGACAAGTGAATGTGAGCTTGTGGACTGTGTGTGTGTGTGTGTGTGTGTGTGTGTGTGTGTGTGTGTGTGTGTGTGTGTGTGTGTGTGTGTGTGTGTGTGTGTGTGTGTGTGTGTGTGTGTGTGTGTATGTGAGTGTGTGTGCGCGTGCATCCATGTAGGCGTGTGTGTGTGTGTGTAACATCCCCCCAGGATTGGCAGAGGCCAGGGCTGTGTGATGATCTGGGAACAGCTGGAACAGGAGAGCACTCTCCCAGCGCTGCTGCTAAGCTAACAGATGCTTGCGACAGGCATCGTCGCTACGATACGATGTTGATGCGTGAGCCACAAAGTGTACACTGTCTCGTGAGATTAACAGCAGCCTCCCATTTGAGCATATGGCTCAACTTTAGATATAATTCAACTTGAACTTGAATTTCTTCTTTTTCATGTTTTTCACGTTTTTTTTTTCAATGTTTTTCATGGTTCCAGCAGACTTCAAATACACATCATCAAACATTCATGAAACACATTTTTATTGTTTAAAATAACACCAAAATTGATATATCCTGATTTATCCACCCCCCCCCCCCAGCAATCATAAGAAGAAGACTGAGGTGGCATGGGGGGAGGGGGTCTGATGGGGTGATATATCGCCCCGTGTTGTTTTCGGAGATGTGTACGCAATCTCCCTCTCTGTCGACCTGCTGACAGGTATGAGGAAGCTGAGTGGGGGAGAGAGACTAAGAGAGAGAGAGAGGGGGGGGGGGGGAGGGGGGGAGGGGGGGAGTGAGCCCTCCTGTTCTAGAATTACAAATGGACTGACGTTGGCGTGGTGCCAAGGATAAATGGTCCTTGAGGGCTGCCATCCCTAGAGCGAATTAGATGGATGGCGACATGACTGCGCTTAAACACACTGCTGGGGGTGCACACACACACACAGACTGACACACATGCACACACACACACGCACACACACACACACACACAACCACAAGACTCCCGCACGAATGCATGCAGAGGCAAGGGAGTTGTCAGAGCTGAATGTGGAAAGACAAAAACACGTTAAAAATAGACATATTAACCCACACAAAGAAATGGAAACACACTCAGACACACACATACACACGCGCACACACACACACACACACACACACACACACACACACACACACACACACACACACACACACACGCACACACACGCACGCACACACACACACATGCAGAGATACTAAGGAGACGCCAGAGCCAAACATGGAAACACAAACTCATTATGGAACAGAAATACTGTCAGCAGACAAGCACATACATTCACGCACACACACACACACACACACACACACACACACACACACACACACACACACACACACACACACACACACACACACGGCCCAAGCCACAGGAGTCATCAGATCCAAGCATGGAAATACAAATACAATGAATACTCCCACCCACACACACACAAACATACACTCAGACGTGCGTCAGACCATCCTTAACCCACGGGTGCAGAAATCAGGACACACCAGGGCACACTTATTTCACAATGTCTAATTACTGTCACACGCACGCACACACGCACACACGCACACACGCACACACGGCCCATGATCGCAATCCCAATCAGGACGCGTCAGTCCCATGCCATCTGGCTCACCCTGCTCTTAAGTCCACCTCGTTCCTCCCCTGGTTGGGTAACAGGCGCCTTCCCACCAGCCTCCCGCCCTGATGAACTCATCCTGTGTTTCCTCTCCCACTGCACACACCGGCTCCAGAGCCGCACAACTTGGTGTGCCTAAGTGTGAGCTCTTATTGGCTCAATGCGCAGTGATTCGACTGTATTTGTGCGTG
>NC_044065.1:13289842-13320168 GCF_902167405.1 Gadus morhua
CTCAAGCGATGCCTTGCTCGCTTACCCTGTCAGGATGAAGGGCCATGGCGAGAAGAGACAGATTCTGGCGAAGAGGGACATGATACAAGAATGTGGAGAGAAAGATAGAGAGAGAGAGAGAGAGAGAGAGAGAGAGAGAGAGAGAGAGAGAGAGAGAGAGAGAGAGAGAGAGAGAGAGAGAGAGAGAGAGAGAGAGAGAGAGAGAGAGAGAGAGAGAGAGAGAGAGAGAGAGAAAGCCTTTTAAAAGCCTTTTATTCCCTCACTCAGACACATGATACATAAACCATAATTATCGTTCCCTTTTGTTCAATCACAAAAACCAAAAAAATCCCCATCCTATTAAACATGGATTAATATTCCGTCAGTGGAGTCTACCAAACATATCACATCGCCATAGCACCTAGGCTGGTTGAAGAACAAAAGATTCATTTTACAGTATGCAAAATCAGCTGCCACCCTGGTCCTGACCCTCACTTTAAACCCCCCACTACATCCTTGTTCAGCAGTTTGCCAGTTTGCATTTTTTCCTCTCTCTCCCTACTGCACCTCACAGTGAAAAGAACCACAAAACGATTCTGATCAAACAGAAAACCAAGTTTACCCAACAATGTATACAGAAGAGAAAACAAAAAGATAACAATCAGAAACATTCACTAAAAAAGAGAAAAAAGTTGGCTGCTGATTAAGAGTCAATAAAGTTATCCTTTATTGTACCTTTTTGGGGGAAATTCTTTCTCTGCTTTTGACCCATCCGAGAGCCGGTGAATCCATACACAGAGACCATGTCCCACACATGTGGCCACATACATGGGGGCTCACCGGCACTCCCGGAGCAGTGGGCAGCCGCGTTGCAGCACCCGGGGAGCAGTTTCGGCTATCAGGTGCCTTGCTCAAGGGTACCTCATTCGTGGATGAGGATGTAGGAGAGTGCTGCACAACTACTCCCCCCGTCCACATATTTTACCTACCGGTCTGGATTCGAACCGGCGACCCACCGGTTACCGGTCCAACTCCTTACCCAGTATGCCAAGAGTAACCAAACTACTGCTGACAATAGGCCGGGCCGATCGAAGTCGGGTTACTGGTGTCACGATGTTACGTTCAGTTTGAAACAGCTACATGGTAGAAAATAAATGAACAAATAACCGGCAAACATGGACAGAAACGCTGCTCTCACACAACTAACTCTGAGAGCGAGAGAGAGAGAGAGAGAGAGAGAGAGAGAGAGAGAGAGAGAGAGAGAGAGAGAGAGAGAGAGAGAGAGAGAGAGAGAGAGAGAGAGACTGCGAGAGGGAGAGCCCGAGTGAGAGAGCGAGAGGAGCCACATGGTAATTAGAGAGGTGGTAGAACAAGATAGAGTAAGAATGGAGATGATAAGGAGAGAGAAAGATATTTGTGTAGGACTATGAACGTGTGTGAGTGTGTGTGTGCGCGCGTGCGCGTGTGCGCGTGTGCGCGTGTGCGTGCGTGTGTGCGTGTGTGCATGTGTGTGTGTGTGTGTGTGTGTGTTTGCACCTGGTGTGTGCGTGAGTGAGTGAGTGAGTGAGTCAGTCAGTCAGTAAGTCTGTCTGTCTGTCTTTCTGTAAAAAGAGAGAAAGACAGAAATAGAAACAGGAGAACGATAAAGAGTGAGAAGTACCGAGCGGGAGAACAACGAGACCAGAGGGTTCTGGTTCTGGAGCCAGACAGACGGTGACAGCGGAGGTAGTGGCACTAAAAGATCCTAAAAATAAAATAAAAGCAAACGTCATAAACACCACCAAGATACAATCTGAAGGCTGTGTTGGGCGGAGACTGAAAGAGGCCCACTTCTAGATAGGGCCCTGCGCGGTGCTGGCTGCGGGGGCGATCCAGGATGGCACAGATGGGAGCGTGCTCAGGGGTTGGACACTTTAGCATACTGGAATAACACCGCGCTTATGGAACTTCCCGGCTACGCCTTCCCGAGGGCCAACCAAACACCATGGTTTAACCAACGTAGCACGGGAGCCACAACACCACCAGAACAACCTAGGGGAGGTGGTGGTTACTGTTACTGTTGTTGTTGTTGTTGTTGATGTTGTTGTTGTTGAGGGCAACGTTGTTTACTCGCCGCATCAAACACTGTCTCCTAGGGGAACGCAAATCCACGCTATGCTATACAGGGTTACGCAATGCTGTCCAGCGCTACGGTATGCAGGGCTACGCTATCCAGGGCTACGCTATCCAGGGCTATGCTATCCAGGGCTGAGCTATCCAGAGCTATGCTACGCTATCCAGGGCTACGCTATCCAGGGCTATGCTATCCAGGGCTGAGCTATCCAGAGCTATGCTACGCTGTCCAGGGCTATGCTATGCTATCCAGGGCTATGCTATCCAGGGCTAAGCTATCCAGGGCTGAGCTATCCAGGGCTATGCTACGCTATCCAGGGCCGTTCTTTGTCCCCTACCCTGGATAGTGTAGCTTTACATTAGGATGCATGTATGTTGACACACTTACACACTTACACACACACACTTACACACACACACACACAAATCAGGGAGCACTTCCATTCAGGCCGTGGCTGTGCAGAACGAGTGTAAGCTGGCCAGAGGGGCTTCAGGGGGGAGGGGGGCGCTCCGCTCTTCCCTGTACGTCAGGAGGACAATGAATCAGAGGTAGGCGAGCTCCTGTATATCTCACACATGTCACAAAGGTTTATTCCGTGCAGGCAGTGAGACGACGGCCATGCCGGAGGTTGTATGAGCTGTGTGGGGATGTACCAAATGAAAAAGAGGGGGGGGGGGGGGGGGGGGGGGGGGGGGGGGCTGGTGGAATTAAAAGCAAATAAAGCCGACTGTCTGCCTCCCCCCTCCCCCGATCTCCCATCGCTAGGGGTCATTACCTAGAACGATGAGGGCCGCCACATCTATGACGATAAGCCCAGCTACTACACGGACACGAGCTGGGGTTCCAAAGCTCATGTTTGAAGAAGCTCTGGACAAACACACGGCTAATGTCCCTCCTCTCTCTCTCTCTCTCTCTCTCTCTCTCTCTCTCTCTCTCTAGGTCTCTCTCTCGGTCTCTCTCTCCCTCACTGACTACCACTAGACTGCTCCCCACTGTCCACACGTCCTCACAACTCCATGCCATCCCCTGCACTTAGAGGCCCACCGATCGGCACGCATACATAATCATACGCACTCTCTCACAGACGCCCCTCTGCATGTATAAATGCAACGCATTACCAATACACCCACGTACACATAACCACACACACATACCACCATGGATACTCATCCAACCCTTGGCACAGGCAGAAATACACACACCCGTACATACACATACTTATAAGTACACAAAAACAATCCAACACAGCGAGTCAGCCCTACATGAAACCAACACTAAAGCTGAGACACCCTGACATGAAAAGGCTTTGGATAAAAGCATACACTAATAAAACATCATCTCCAGTAGAGCTCAGCAGTAGGAAGGAAGGCCAGTTCACACCATCTACTTTCCCTATAAATCCACAACAATGCGTAAAGCCGCATTGTATAACATTTGAACTAGCTCGTAGCTTAAAATAAACTTGAAATATCTGTAGTGAATGCTCAAAGGTCGATGGGAATTCTGATATTATGAATCAAAATTACGGTACATCCTATGACTGTTATATTCTACATCTGGCCAGCCCATACCTCGCTCTTTGTTTACAAGGATCATACTGTGATGCTATCAACGCAAGAGCCCTACAACGCACTAGCAAAGAATTGACTTGTGCTTTTGTCCCTTTCAATTTGACACATTCTTTAATCCCTTGCTCGCCCCGGCCATATGTCCTCATCTTTATCCTTCTTTATCCCGTCCCCCGACGTCGGGGGCTCAACCCGGGCCGGGTTGAATGAAATAATGGATTGGACTTTTACCCCAATTTCGATATTCATGACCACATGCTTATCAATTCAAAATACCATTCTGAGTGGTCCAACGGAAAATCATCACATTAAAGTCAATAGTGATTTCAGGTAGACGTATAGAGTATATTTCCATTCCGCGTTATAGCGTTTTAATGACCATATTTTATACGGTCACCTATTCATAATTCATTTTCGACGGCCACACCGGACATCAGCCAATATCCGTATTTCATGACTTTATGATTACACTCAAAGACAATAGTCGATATTGAATCATCGCCCGCCCAGCTCTCGGCTCATCGGTTGACAAAAACCAGAGGAACAGCAACAACCAGGAACCTACCGCACACCGTCAACTAGGAAGAGAGATAAGGGTTTGGCGAGACACACCGACGTGTGGTAGAAGCGACTACGCCTTCACTGGCTTGTCTGGGCGAAGCATGGCTCACCAACGCCGGAAAACAGCCCCAGATTACAGCCTGCTGTTGCGGTGCAAACCCTGTCTGCTCCAAACTGTGATTTCACACAGTAGTGATTAAGGAAAAACCCGGTTTATTGCGCAGTGTTTATTTTCTATTCTTAATTGTGTTTGACTCTCTTGACTATCAGTCAGCCAAAGCCAACCCCAAGTGAAGTTCGCCCGCTTGAAGGGATTTCATGTCGGGACACGGTTGGGGGTGGGGTGGTTTTTAAGAGGCTGACTGAGGGTGCTTGCATCACTTGTTTTGTCGGTGCGGCCCTCCACAGGCAGACTGGCAAAGGAGATGGAGACGGATAAACGCAGTAGAAAGATTGGGAAAAACCGATGCAGAATTTGCATGCGCGTCTGCGATTGTGTGTTTGTGTGCGTATATGAATGCATCGGTTCGTGTGTCGATGTGCACAAGTGAGTGCGCAAGAGTGCAACCGTACGTGGTGTGAGAGCCATGTGGAAACGTTTGAGTGAGGTTGTGTGCAAGTGTGTCTGTGTGTGTGCGTGCCTCAGAGTGCTTGTGGTGAATGCAGCTTGCTGTGCACGAGTGCACGTGCGCGTGCCTGAGACGCGGTGCCATTTGTACGGGGGGGCCAAAGCGGGGGTCAAGGCTGCGGACGGCCAGTAAGGGGGCAGCAGGGGGGAGGGGGGGGGCGAGGATGCGAGAAGTATGAGAAGAGAGTCTCTCTCCTGGTCCCATGCCTCGGCGGCCCGGGGAGCAGATGTTGTTAAATCCTCCCTCTTTACCATCGCCTGCTGCATCTCTGAGCCCTGCTGACACTGGTGATTCACGCCGGGTCGGCCGGCCCAGATTCACACCCCCTCTCGCTAACTATTTGAAACCTTGCCCCCTCCGCCGGCTCACAGCTAGCTCGCTAATTATGCAGCGCGCAGCGTGCCATCGTGCTCCGAAGAAAAACACCAGTTTCCAACGCGCACCTCCCTGCCCGTTGGGCTCGCTTCCTGTAACGAGAGGCAGCTCATTAGAGTCCATGTCCATCTGCCGGGAGAGATGTGGATATCTAAATATGTGTGTGTGTGTGGATGTGCGTCTGTGTGTGTGTGTGTGTGTGTGTGTGTGTGTGTGCCTGTATGTGTGTGTGTGTGTGTGTGTGTGTGTGTGTGTGTGTGTGTGTGTGTGTGTGTGTGCCTGTGTGTGTGTGTGTGCGCGCGCGGGTGTGTGTGTGTGTGTGTGTGTGTTACGTCTGTGTGTGTTTGTGTTGCGCGCGTGTGAGTGTGGGTGTGCGCTGCTTTCGTGTGTGTGTTTGCGATGTCTGTGTGTATACGTGTGTGTGTGTGTGCGTGTCTGTGGGGCGGGAGGAGTTGTGTGTAACCTTAACCGTGAAACCAGAAAAACGTGACATACAGTATGAAGCGCCGGCGGTGTTATAATTAAACCTGACAATCAGGAATGTCGGAAGAGTGCGGCTGAACGCGGTATTTTAACCCCCCCCCCCCCCCCCCCACTCTTTGGCTAATGATCCGCCCCGCAGGAGGTGTTTCCCTATCGCACTAACGACAGCCCGTAAAAAAATAATGGCAAGATCAGGAACGAGATCAGTCGCTGCTGTGGGGGATGGAGGAGAGAGTGCACTTTAATAGCTGCTGCAGGTGAGGGCGGGAGACTAGAATCAGGGGGAGGGGAGGAGGAGAAGGAGGCGAGGGAGAGGGGTGAAGGCAAGGTAAAGAAAGAAATATCAAGTGTTGGAGCGGAAATGCTTACAGAGGCACCGGTGAACCGTGGGATCACTTCAGAGGAGAGCTGAGCATCCTCTCTGGGGGAGAGAGATATCACGGTTTGCTTGGATCAGGCGCTGGATGGGCAGCCATGTCCTCTTGCCCCTCCCCTCTTTAAGCATGCAGGGGATAGTTTAAGCCGCTGTAGGTCAAGAGCTATTTCTATCGTGTGGTTTTGCAGAAATGTCTAAGACACATCGCTCCGCTATAAGTGAGTGAAAAGCGCTGAGGATATCGGTTTTGAGTCGGCTGCACCTGCCGAGAGAGCCTCAATTTAGATCTCAGACCGCTCCCGGCAAATCGGACTAATCAGGTGATGATCGTTAATCATCTCTTTCCTGATTGGTTCGGGGACTCCATCTTGCCTGTCAATCACGGGTGCATGCTATGCAGCACTTCTCCCTTGTGAATAGACGTGAGCAGGGAAGGGGCAGAGATGGACCGTGAATACCAATGTTACAGTCTTGGTAATATCGGCTACTATTTTCATAGATTTATTGTACAAATTAGCCCTTTTCTGCTTGTCATATTTGTCCTCTCATTTGTGAAAAAGCCGTTGGAAGAATAACGTAGGATTTCCTTTGAGGACGGTCGTTACACATGTTTGTATGTTTAACTGAAATCCATGACCACCGCACGTTCTGTAGTTATATATTATATTTGAGTATATAATATTTCCCGCGAGATGATCAATGCGACATGATTTCAGGGCGGTTACGGTGGGTATGTTCTGCTTTGTGTGATCGAACAAGGGCGGCTTATTCCGTTGAATGCGATGTTGTGGCAAACACCACACAACACCACACAACATGATGAGACACTGTACTCCTGTTATCAGCCTCTGTGTTCCATATAAAAAAAACGAGAAGCAGAACAACAAAAAGGGAACCGAAATGAGGGACACGGACATCTGTCAGGCCCATCAAACGCACAAACATTTCCATTCCCTAACCACTGTGGTCATGGCAGAAGAAGAAAAAACAGACCAGATGAGTCAATGCCAGAGCGCACTGTCAGATGAGCCATCAGGGCGGACCTGGGTCTGGCGGGGATGGCCATGCCTGCCTGTCTCTGAATGACAGGATCTTCAAGGATACAAGACAACAGATGGTACTCACCGCCACACACCCAGGGCCACAAATTGAACAGTGGACAGATGAACAGATGAGGACAGATGAGGATTAGGAACTGTGTGTGTGTGTGTGTGTGTGCGTGCGTGTCTATGCGCCGTGTGCGCACGGGGCTATTTTTTCACGTGGACGGATGGTGCGACCTTTGTCTGGAGAGTCAATTTGTTTGAGGGATGAGCAGGAACGTCGAAACCAAGGATGACTGGAGGGCAACGTCAGCACCGGGATACAAAGAAACCGTCTGTGTGTGTGTGTGTGTGTGTGTGCGTGTCTATGTGTGTGGGTGGGTGTGTGTGTTTGAGTGTGTTTGTTTGCTATGTGTGCTTGGTTTATTGTTGTGTTTGTGTGTGTGTGCTTGTTTGTTTGTTTGTTTGTTTGTACGCACGCACGTGTCTATCTTCACAGCCGGAGAGAGCCAAAAAGGAAACAGAAGGAGAAACGCAAACAGAAGGGGAACAAAAAAGAACAAGGAGGCAGGAGGAGGGAAGAGAGAGGACAGGGAGGGGGGGCGGCGTAGGAACACACACACACGCCGGCACAGTTTATCACGTCTTTGATATTCAGACACTGTGATGCTGGCTTTGTGGAGCTCTAGATATTAGCTGACTGGGACCCCATGTTATCATTCCTTGGGCTCGACATGAGTGCCGATAAAGTTTGTCTTTTTACCTGAACCGGAAAAAGGTGAACTGATAGCATCGGCGAGAAACAACTTCAAGATAGTTTTGGGGGGGGGGGGAAAGGTTTTGGGTGAGCACCAAACACGCACGCATGCACACACGCACATACAGGAACACGCAGGAACACGCAGGTACACAACAACGCACGAAATAGGCTGCTTTCTTTTCATTCAAGGATCCTATAAATACTGTGACAGTTTGAAACACAGGTTGTCCACCGTCAGCAGAGGTGACTGTGAGATACTGTGATGCATACACACACACACACGCAAACACACACGCAAACACACACACACACACACACACACACACACACGCACACACACACACACACACACACGCAAACACACACACACACACACACACACACACACACACACACACACACACACACACACACACACACACACACACACACACACACACACACACACACACAAAGACTCTTTCTCTCTCTCTATCTCTCGCTCACTCGCTCTCAGACACATCCCACCCACACAATTACTCTAAGACACACGTGCATGTGCTGTGACGGTGAAGTGTGTGTGCATGTGTATGTGTGTGTGTGCGTGTGTGTGCGTGTGGGTCTTCAGCAATCTAAAGAAACAACAAAAAAATGCAAAATGAGAAGTAAGGGAAAGAGGAGAGAAAAATAAGATTAAAAAAAGGACGGCAACACACCAGTGCATGATGAACACTGCACATAATGATTAAACGAATCAACAACATCACATCCAACCCAGCGCCGGTGTTACATTACTGAGTGGAACAGCCGTGGCTCCGCTGATTGCGACGGAATGCGGTACATCAATAGCGCATTAAGACAAAAGCGCGTAAACTGTGCTCACGCCTTGGCACCTCATTCTTGTACTTTCGCTACAGCGTCTGTGTGTGTGTGTGTGGCATTTGCATACGCGATTAGCTGCATGCTAGCAGGGCCCTGATTACAGTGTGTGTCTCTCCATGCTGCGGGGGCCTAGGGCCTGTCCGGACTCGCTTCCCATTCTGAGAGCGGCTCTAAGCCGGTAATAGGTCCGCGCCATCAAAGCGGGCAGCACTACCTTTCTCTTGTACTTTTTTTTCACGTGTACATGATTCTTTTATGAGGGGGGAGGGGTTGGGAGGGCATCCCAGCAGTGACTTGACCTTGTGTAGACATCATAGAACATAATAGACGGGTCACATGTTAGAAAGGTAAGCCATGCAGGACAGGAATAAGGGAGACGAGCCATGGTACAGGGTGATTCATGGAGCAGAACAGACTGGTGGTTTATAGCATCCTGAGTTCTGAGACAGTGACAGGACGCGGCTGGCTTGCTCCGGCAGCAGAGAGTCTCCAATGTGTACAGGGAGCGTGCATCCTCGTCCAAATTGTGTGCAGATGCTAAAAGAATCAGTTTGAAGCCACTCAAAAAGCCTCAACTGGAGTCCTACTTCACTTCTGGAAAATCGGAATAACTGATTGAAAAATAGCATCCTTTTAGAAGACTCTGAGAACAATTCTAAATCAACTCGAACCCCATCCATCGGGACATCCTGGACCGTCCTCACCAAGCCGCCATCTTGGTTCTGTATGCCAGCTATTATCTAGTACCAAAATGGCCACTCTGCGAATAAGATCCATTGCCAGCATCAATGACCTTCAGAGGAAATACAAGAGGCTGGTATCTAGAATTGATGCAACCACTAGCAATAGCGTCATCCTTTAGCCATGTAGCATCGGGTATACGACCCAAAGACACCATTGCTATCGTCTTCCTAAAATTGCAGTTGATTCTTTCTCTCTTCCTAGTTTTACAACGGTGTCACCGACCGTCCCTGCGAGCTGATTCACGGTGGTGGTTGGAGTGCATCCTGTCTCCTGTCTCACATATATAGGGTATCTGGCCAGAAACGCTCAGAAAATGCTCAGTCCATATCATGCACTGTGGAACCGCAGAGGATTTAAAGAGCACTCTATAAAGTGTCTCACTGTACACTAAAAAACATGTGTCAGACGACTGTAACATTCATGCACAGTATGTGGGGTAACTGTAAAAATAATGGCGTTTGTTGTGTGTGTGTGTGTGTGTGTGTGTGTGTGTGTGTGTGTGTGTGTGTGTGTGTGTGTGTGTGTGTGTGTGTGTGTGTGTGTGTGTGTGTGTTTGAGACAAAGAATGTGTGAGCTTCATTGTACGTGTGTGTGTGTGTGTGTGAGTCTGGGAGGCAGATAATGTGTGAGCGTTGTACATGTCTGTGTATGTGTGTGTGTGCGTGTGTGTCTGTATGTGTCTATTTGTGTGAGAATGGGTGTATGAGTATGTGTTTGTCTGTGTGTGATTGTAAAAGCGTATGTGTGTGTGTTTGTCTGTGAGTGTGCGCTCCAGTGTGTGTGTGTGCATGTATTCCGATGTTTACATGTGTCCTTGTTGGCACGCAATCAATTTTCTATCTCGCCTCCAACAAAGTTGTTATACTCTTCTACAATTTCCGTCGTGCCGCCAAAAGAAAACGCGCTGCAGAACACAACACCCTGGAGAGGCAATTATTAGGGTGGGGGGGGGGGGGAGAGAGAGTCAAAACATGCGGAGGACGTTGAGCAAAGCGTCCCACAGCCCCTCAACTCTTGATTAAATATGTAGTGTTTCGACTCCTCAGAAGATGAAAAAAGAATCAGCGACTATAAAATGTACCACAAACAAAAGCATTAAAGCTCTGAAAACTCATTTTTGGCTGTCCCCGCAATGAGCCCCAACCGGTGCTGTTTAAGGAGGGTGTGCGTGTTAATTAATACCTCCCCAAAATGTATCTCCCCCACCCCCACCCCCCCTCATATCCAACCCCACCACCACCACCAAAGTGTGGTGACTCAAAGCTCTCTCGTCTCCATCTGATATTCTCACAAGGGACGCAGGCTGCTGCTGTCTACGGACGGTGTGTTTGGTGTGTGTGTGCGCGTGTGTGTGTGTGTGTGTGTGTGTGTGTGTGTGTGTGTGTGTGTGTGTGTGTGTGTGCCTGTGTGTGTGCGCGCGCGTGTGTGTGCGCGCGCGTGTGTGTGTGTCTTATTTAAGAGCGTGTGTGTGTCTTATTTAAGAGCGGGTGAGCGGTCGGCTCTCAGGTCAGCTTACAACAGATCCTTGTTCGGGGGGGGGTGGGGGCGGGGGGACATTCAAAGATGAGCCGGTGAACACCTCATCCTGATTACAATGGATATCGTGAAGTCTGGGACGGTTCAGGTTTCCATGGTAATACGCGGAACATTGAATTTATCCGTCTACATGGGGGCCATCTGTACAGTTGAAGACTAGCGGTGGATCAAATGAACAGCTAATGCTGTGCACACCGAACACGACCTTTTAAACCAGGACCTGTTGTTGAGTACGCCATTGTGCATGTGGCAAGGCATTGAGTTCCCCCCCCTGTCTCCGTTTGAAGACCCCCTGTAACGGGGATTAATTTCTGAGGGCAGAAGCGGGAATCATTTCTCGGGCTGACGTGTATTAACACAACGTCAAAAGCTTCAACAACAGTTCAGCGGAGGGAACCCGCCTCGACACGCAGCACTCTGCAGATGCCGTGTTCCTTGTAAATATCTTGGCGAGCAGGGTTGACAGTTAACGCAGTGACTCTCTCTCTCTCTCTCTCTCTCTCTCTCTCTCTCTCTCTCTCTCTCTCCCTTTCTCTCCCTGGCTCTCTCCCGCGATGCATCTATCATCACCACTGTGCCACTGTGCCTCCTCCTTCATCTCTCTCTCTCTCTCTCTCTCTCTCTCTCTCTCTCTCTCTCTCTCTCTCTCTCTCTCTCTCTCTCTCTCTCTCTCTCTCTCTCTCTCTCTCTCTCCCTTTCTCTCCCTGGCTCTCTCCCGCGATGCATCTATCATCAGCACTGTGCCTCCTCCTTCATCTCTCTCTCTCTCTCTCTCTCTCTCTCTCTCTCTCTCTCTCTCTCTCTCTCTCTCTCTCTCTCTCTCTCTCTCTCTCTCTCTCTCTCTCTCTCTCTCTCTCTCTCTCTCTCTCTCTCTCTCTCTCTCTCTCTCTCTCTCTCTCTCTCTCATTCCTGAGTCAAAGTCAAAGCAGACACAGAGGACTTTTGCAAAGGCAATACCACACAGGAGCCATGTCATGAGTGGGCTAGGGCGCACACACACACACACACACACACACACACACACACACACACACACACACACACACACACACACACACACACACACACACACAAACACACACACACACATCAATATATATGCACATATATAACACACAGAAGGGAACATGCATAAACGTTATACACATATGCACTCCAAGTAAAATATGAATAAATTGAACTTATTCATGAATAAATATATATACAAAAGTGTTTATACAATCTAACAAGCACACATGCCTGGGTACATGGGAGAACAACCACAACACACACACAGAAATACGCACATCCGCACACACTTCCTGGCACTCACTCAACAACCTTTTTTCCACAAATGCACACCAACACAACACGAGACGCGTGTGGCGGATGTTTTCTATGCACGAGGAGGCTTTTGTGAATAAATAAAATACAGATCCTAGTGTTTACATTTTGTTTTAATAATGTTCATTAATTAATTGACCCAACTTTGAGTCAATGTCTTCATTCAATCCCAATACGTTGCCCTTATGCACGCTTTTCAAACCCAACCAGGAAAGTTTACATTCATATATTTCTATATTAAATACAACACTATCGGTAGAGCTTATAGTGGAAATATACACAGTGAAATATATATCAAACTTCAAACACGATCAGCGAGAGGACGAATGTATTCACGCAACTGCTATGTTCCTGAGGATTGTTGGCAGTTAATTGCGGTGGTATGAATTCTATTCAAAATAATCATTATGGTGAGCCCGATTGGTAGCTCAATTATAGCTCATTATTAGCCTATTATTATCGGGGAACAAGCAGGACACCACGACATAGAAACTCGACAAGTCGCGGCGAGGGCGGCTGAGGTGTGTTTTCCGGAAGCTCCTCGTGGGTCTACTGACGTTCTGATCACCATCCATCAGGTGTGGAGTGATAAAATGGAGGCAGAATGAAACTGGAGGAGACAGGGGGAGGAGGGGGGGGGGGGGATCGATACAGCAGAGCCAGAGATCCAATATCTGCTTCCGTCACAAACACAGAGAGGGACAAGGAGAGAGAGGGAGAGAGAGAGAGAGAGAGAGAGAGAGAGAGAGAGAGAGAGAGAGAGAGAGAAAGAGAGGTAGAGAGAGAGAGAGAGAGAGAGAGAGGAGAGAGAGAGAGAGAGAGAGAGAGAGAGGAGAGAGAGAGAGAGAGAGAGAGGAGAGAGAGAGAGAGAGAGAGAGAGAGAAAGAGAGGGAGAGAGAGAGAGGGAGGGGGGGGAGAGAGAGAGCGAGAGAGGGGGGGGGGGGGAGAGAGAGATAACTAAAAGAGTAAAAAGAGAGGCACTCAGTCAGAGACTAATGCAGATGAAGAAAGAGGGCGAGATGGCAAAGTATAAAGTAGAGAGGGACAGTGAAAGAGGGACAGAGAGGGAGGGAGAGAGAGACGCAGAGAGAGAGGTAATGGAGGTGGAGAGCAATACGATTTTAAAGACAATGTCGGCGGTGGGGGTCCGATTTTAGCCTCTTTCGGAGACAGAAGAAAAATAAATGGAGAGGAACATGAGCATGTTCCCGTGGTTACGGCCGGTAGGTGTGTAGGTGCGGGTGTCAGCTGGGTTGGTGGGTGGTTGTGGGGTCTCATGGTCAGCGGGGGACCGAGCACTGCATGGATGCCTGCCCAACCCCCCCCCCCCCCCCCCCCCCCCCCCCCCCCCCCTCCCCCCCCGCCTCCTTGATTGCCTGCCTCGCATTTGCATCGGAGCTGAGAGGACTGGAGGAGAGGAGCGAAGACACACACACACACACACACACACACACACACACACACACACACACACACACACACACACACACACACACACAGCCAGAGAACTCTTTGATCTCCCAGCCTGTGTCTCTTTGATGCACCATGTGGAAACGCACACACACACACACACACACACACACACACACACACACACACACACACACACACACACACACACACACACACACACACACACACACACACACACACACACACACACACACACAACCCTACACACATAAAACTGATACAAGGGCAGAGATGGGAAGAGAATGCTAGGTACTGAGGGAGAAAGACCTTGTGTGTGTGTGTGTGTGTGTGTGTGTGTGTGTGTGTGTGTGTGTGTGTGTGTGTGTGTGTGTGTGTGTGTGTGTGTGTGTGTGTGCATGTGCATGTGCGTGTGTGTGTGTGTGTGTGTGTGTGTGTGTGTGTGTGTCGATTTTACACATGTGGTTCTCACGCCAGCAGACAGCATGTGTGATTTATATAATAGGAAATGAGTATGAAAACACCCTGGGTTGCGTTTCCAAATGACAGACAACATTGCAGCCGAGCTGAATATTGGGCAATGAGCTGCAGTGAAGTGTGACACCACAGGATGAGGAACCAAGAACCTCTGTGACTCTGACCTAATTTCCTGTTGTTCGGGCAACGTTGTGGGACGGGGGGGGGGGGGCTCTTGGAAGGGCAAGGGTCATCGATGATATCTCCACCATACTGCATTCCCTGAAGGCCTTTCTAGCTGAAACGCTGCCACCTCACACAACCGGCCCGGCCCCTACCATCTCCAGCTGCCGTTCTGAGGGATAATCTGTTAGCTTTGGCTCCGGTTTTGAATTCGGGCTGTCGATCTTAACCTCCTCCCTGGCACATGGCTTCTCTTTATCCCCAGCCTCCTCTGTTCTCTGCTCTCCTTCTCCAGTGAACTGTCACCACTCTCCTCACTCTCACCTCACGCTCGCTCTCCTCTCGGCACACACCGCTCTGTTCAACGCCTCTCACGGCCAGTTCATCCCTTATCTCCGTCATACCGTGCTCACGTTGTGCATCTCTCTCCCGCTTGCTCTCCATGGTTCCTTCTCTTCCCCTCTCTCCCTTCCTTTTGAATATCCGTTCATTCCTTCCTTCTTCTCTCCCTTCCTTTCAATCTCCGTTCATTCCTAACTTCCTCTCTCCCTTCCTTTCAAGCACTTAATATTCCTTCCTTCCTCTCTTCCTTCCATCCTTCCTTCATTTCTGTCTCTCGCTCTCCCTTCCTTCCTTCCTCCAATTCTCTCTCTTCCTTTGTTATTTCCTTCCTCTTTTTATCTCTTCCTTCCTGCCTTTCTCTCTCTCCCCTGCGTCCTCCCAGCCAACATCCCCCGACTCTACCTTTCTACCTACCTCAGCATCGTCATCCACCGGCTTACTCTCTCTCTCTCTCTCTCTCTCTCTCTCTCTCTCTCTCTCTCTCTCTCTCTCTCTCTCTCGCTCTCTCTCTCTCTCTCTCTCTCTCTCTCTCTCTCCCTCTCTCCCTCCCTCCCTCTCTCTCTCCCCCCCCCCCCCCCCCCCCCCCCCCCCCCCCCCCCCCCCCCCCCCTAGCGGTTGGGCGTGGGCGGTAGGGCAGGCGGGGGCGGTTGTGTTAGGAGAGCCGCATGGAAAACACCATTAAAACCGACAAATTAAATTACCGGCCTGCCATAACAAAAGGATGAGCAACATTTAAATGGACCAATCACTGAGGGATTAGGGGCCACGGAGCAGGTCTGCAGGAGCTGTCTTAGCCCGACAAAATGCACCCTGGGAGAGGAAGGGAATTAATCAGCACGCCCTTTTATAGCATGTATCCTCCCAACAGCTCCTCTCCTATACCGGCTATAGGGCTGAAGAGTGACCATGCTAATCCCTGGTTTATTAAGAGAGCCGATAAGTTGTTTAGGGGCGGAGCGGGTGAAAATTCCCGAAACGCGACGGGAGAAAGGAAAGGTCTTGTATCGCGTCCGGGTTTTGCTTTGTTTTTTTAAAGCCACAGTGTTCCTGTTCAGTAGGTTTGACATTAGGTTCAGAGTTGAGTGGGATTGAGTGTGATGCTCAACGATCCTCACAGTCGGAGGGTTTTAGAAATGCAGCTATTATTTCTAGCCCCTTCCTCGCCTCCGCCTGTTCCATGAAGAGGGGGAGGTGATGGGGTTAAGTGATGGGAAAGGACAGTGGAAGCCACACGACAGGAAGAGGCTGCTGTGCCAATCAGCCAGAGCGCTGGCTCTGTTTTACGGGCGACCAATCATTTCAACCGGTGTCCAACCGGTGAAACCGGTTAAACCGGTTGGACAGTCTTTGATTCTTGAAACCGATTCATAAAAATGCACAGCAGTTTGTGAGTGTAAAATATCAAGTTCCTCCTTGGAACCTTGCCTTCAATCCAGCCTCAGCGAAAGCAACAGAAAAGAGAATAAAACATTCAAGAAAATAAAACTAAGATAGAATAATAATAAAATATAGTACAAAGGTTTTTAGATTCCTTTTCTCTGTATTCGTCTTTTACACACACACACACACACACACACACACACACACACACACACACACACACACACACACACACACACACACACACACACACACACACACACACATACACACACACACACACACACACACACACACACATATATGCCTGCGTGCGTGCACACACACACACACACACACACACACACACACACACACATACGCACACACACACACACACACACACACACACACACACACAAATACACCCACACCCACACCCCCCACACACACGCACACAAACACATACACACACACATACACTCTACGCTGGCCCATCGTTCTACAAAACACAGGCATCTGAGATTATCAGTCCATTACATTTCTTTTCCCAGCGTTATGAACAAAGATCGCGATCAACTCAGGACAGCAGGCGTCTAACGAAACAGGCGTTGTGTCGTAAGATACAGGGGGAAGTGAGGACAAAAGTTTTGTCTTCGCCGTCTGCTGATAGGAGAGTGTCTTGACGTAAAAACAAGGGGGAGAGCCTGATAAATGGGTGTCCAACGTGAGGAGGTGGAAGAACAGTTAAAAGAGGACTTACTTCATGGGTTTGAACAGGGCCTGTCCGTAGTTCTGGAAGGTCATGATCAGCTTCAGCTGGGTGCCCCCGGACTTCATGGCTGCAGGGGGATAGAGATAGTCATGTGGTTTTTTGGGGGGTGATGTCAGCAGGAACGTAATAGAGTTAAAACAGTTGTTTCGCCAATGACAGACAGACATGATAGACATAGACATAGATACATTTATACATACATACACGCAGACTGACAAAAAGACACAGACTAACATAAATTATACATACATACAGACGGAAACAGACAGAAGGACATGCAGACAGACGCACTGACATAAACGCGTGCACCCATCCATCCATACAAACATACATTCATATGCTAAATTATTATTAATGCATAGCTCATGAAAGGCGTGTGTGCGTGTTCTTGTGTGTGTATGTTTGCGTGTGTTTGTGTGTGTGTGTGCGTGCGCACACGTGCATATGCATGTGCGCGTCTCAGTTCGGAGTGCGTGTCCTCCAGAGGGAGCAGTCGATGATGTAACTGTGTTTGTTGTGGGCGGGGGGAGGGTGGTGTTTGGGGGGGAGGGGTAGTACGGGCGAACGGCAACTGTCGGTTCTGCCGCTGTTTACTTTCTCTGTCGGTTCCCCTGAGGGTCTCCCTCTATCACTCTCCCCCTCTCTCCCCCATTTTCACTCTCTGCATTTCTGTTCGTGCTCAGGCCCATATGGGTCCTCTCTCTCTCTCTCTCTCTCGCTCACACTTTCTCTCCACCTTTCCTCTCTCTCTCTATCTGCCGGGGCAAGGTAGTGCTCAGACAAAAAGAAAAAGTGTAATTAGATGAGAGGGAGAGAAAGAGGAGAGAGAGAGAGAGAGAGGGAGAGACAGAGAGCGAGAAGAGAGAGAGGGAGAGTCACCACGCCTTTAGCATGGTAGCTGATCCATTCACAACAGCACTTAACTAGAGCCTACCCGGGGAAGGGACATTTTTCTTTCCTCCCACTCCTACTCTTCTCCAAAACGCTGTGTGATTATGCAAAGGCGAATAAGGTCACTCGCTGTGATTAAAACACCTCCACCACATCCGACAGCAACCATGTGATAAGAGGTTTAGACGGCCTCTTTACCTGCCAGTGCACTGTGATTATAAACATTGGCGGGAGCGGTGTCTAGAATGTAACACATGTGAGTGGTTCTATCTTCAGCCATGATAATAAGCGACTGCTGTTTGGCCCCTTCTTGCAATCCTTCCTCTGGCGTCTGTTACAACGCTGTAATTACCCGGCCAGGGTGTATTTAGCTGGTCAAGGAGCCTGAGAACAGCTTTCACCATTGACTGATGCCAGAGGTGGAGGGCGGGAGAGAGAGAGAGAGAGAGAGAGAGAGAGAGAGAGAGAGAGAGAGAGAGAGAGAGAGAGAGAGAGAGAGAGAGAGAGAGAGAGAGAGAGAGAGAGAGAGAGAGAGAGAGAGAGAGAGAGAGAGAGAGAGAGAGAGATGGAGAGAGAGAGAGAGAGAGAGAGAGAGAGAGCGACTGAGAGAGACAGAGAGACAGAGAGAGAGAGAGAGTAGACAGAAGCCAGGAAGCAGAGAGAGACGTAAACTGAGAAGGGGAGGCGGGGAGAAGGCGAGAAAAGGGAGTGTGAGAGAGCGATAGTGCCGCAGAGATGGATCGCTACGACCAAAGAGTCTGAATTGAATCGTATCCCTGATTGAATGATTAAATTGTTTCAGGACTTGGCCAGATTTCCACAAAGACACCTGCCTCACGGGTCGGGGAAGAAAGGAGAGAAAGGAAATAAAGCAAAGAGAAAGAATGAAAGATATTAAGAAATAGATAAAGAGATGTGTAAAGAAAGACACAGCAGCACTCCCTCGCTCTGTGCATGGCTGTGGCGATGAGCGCACACACAGCCTTGTACTACTTAATCTCAGCTAGAGGGCTGAGATTTCTTTCTCTTATTGGCGGAGAAAACGTTTGCAGTGACTTTGAAATGCGTAACCTTGAATTCAAAGACACCGACGGCATGAAGGGAGAGAGAGCCAGCCAAGAAAGGGGGAATCCGAGGAGCAGAAGTTAAGATCTATTCCAGCTGATCGCAAGTGCTATCGGTAGCTTACTGGATCAAACCCAGATCCCACTGGTTTCTTATTGGACCGCCCCGAGCTATTTGAGAATGAGTCAATGATTGGCAGTTAAATGGCAGCTACACCGTAATTCATATGTTGAGGACAGTCGCGTGTGTGTGTTTATGCGTGTGTGTGTGTGTTTGTCTGTGTGTGTGTTTGTCTGTTTGCATGTATCTGTGTGTGCGTGCGTGAGTGTGTGTGTGTATGTGTGTGCGTACACCTGCGTGTGCATGTGTGTGTGCCTTCAGTTTTTCCGTTATACAATATTGCGCTCCAACAAAATAATTTGATTGGCTCTATTAATATAAGCCATCAAGCAAGCTATCTCAGTCTCTAGACATATTTTGAACGTTCATACTTAAACATTTTAATCACTTTCATCGACTTTCGTCCAATAATCATTCACAGAAATATCTTTCACTCAAAACAAAAGGAGATATAAAACCCATTTATAACGCATGTCGATAAGCAGCGAAAAGCCAAACGTACCAGATAAGGCAAACCTCAAATGGATCAGAGATTTCCCCCCAGCTGAATCCAAGATGAACTGGACTTAACATGGACAACGCAACAACCGTCACACCCAAACAGGGAAACAGAACCCGCCGTCTCTCATAGCTCACCCACGCTGGTGATCTTCTGGGCGTCCAGGTCCTTCAGCAGTCCATCGATGACGGGGTCGTGTCGTGAGTACAGCTCATATCGATTGATCCCGATGTGGAATCTCAGCCAGTTGGGGTAGGAGTCGGCTGTGAGGGCTCCTGTTGGACTGAAAGCCTCCGCGTCTCCATCCACATGCCTGAGGGGAAGGGGGGCCATATGGAGATGTAATAGGGTCTGACATGGAGTGAAATACTGAATCATGCAAGTATATGTATGAGGGGCTATACAGAGGCAACAGAAGTAGCACAGCACTCTCACAGTATCAAATTTGGTGAATTATATATATATATATATATATATATATATATATATATATATATATATATATATATATATATATATATATATATATATTATGAAAACAATATAGGCCAACATGCAATTATTTTCTGTATTTATTTATTTATGTCATAACAAAAAAAACGATAATCCGCATCGTTTGCTGGGACATGATATTATAGTATGCCTAACTATCACCGGTTAAAGAGACAAATATGGATGCTTAATGAATGGACAAAATGTATTTCACACGTTACCATTCCTGGTCCTCTGCGGCTTTGGGGTCAAACCGGATGTCGGTGTTGACGTTGAACAGCGTGTCCTCGTCCGTCAGGGCAGGTAATGTTGTTTTAAATAACGGGTGTTCATAGAGGGCCGCCAGTCTCACCAAAGCCTTGACCCCCTGCTGTTCGACCACGTCGGGCGGCGAGTGTCTCTTCGGGTCACCGCGCTGGGCAGCTTGATGCTCGGGCTGGCGAGAAGACCGCTCGTTTTGATTATGACCCACCGGAGGGAACTGATTCTTTTCGAGGGAGTTGGAGGACACGTTGGAGTTGGGCTCGTTGCTGAAGTCCTGAAGTATCCGCAGCGTGTGCTTGTTAGGCCAGCCCTGCTGCTGCTGCTGCAGCGGCTGCAGCTGCTTCTGCGCCCAGTCTCCGGGCTCCTCGCTCGGCGTGTGCGAACAGGAGCAGCCGCTGTTCCCGCGTCTCTCCAGCTTCGGCAGCAGGTCGATCATGATGTGCATCGAACACGCCACCAGGAACACCATGAGGATCAGAACGCGGAATTTACGCAGGAGGATCATTTTCATAGTCTCCCTTTTGAGCGAATTCGAGTATTTACTGCAAATGATGAGCACGCATATGAACAAGCTGACTACATCGCTTATGATGTTCACGACACTTGACGCCAACCGGACGAGATAAACGTTGAATAAGTAGTATCCATCGTCACTTCTTGCCGTCTTGACTAAAGGTGTTCAGGTTTGGGTTGCTTTCTTTTCCACATTTACGACCTCTCACCCGCCCACCACCCACCAACCCCTCTTGCGTGGTTCTTCTGTGCCGCTGTCACGGCCAAGAGTTTTCAGAATCGCGAAATCATCCGCATGCGTCCAGGTAGAACCGGTCCGATTGTTTGGAGAGAGCGACCGGTTTGCTCCAGCCACATTCTCTCTCTCCCTCTCTCGATATTTTCTCTATCGCTGTACAGGTGTCAGGTACGTTGCAGAGGAACAGTCGACGCAAAGATCTTCAATGATTATTCTTAAAAAAAAGAGCCCCATACGTCCACAGTATGCACGGGTCTGTCTGAGAGTGCGCATCAGTGAGGGGCTGTGCTGCCCCAACCTTTACTCCCGCTGCCCGGTATACGGTGAACCGCACGGCGCGAGACGAGACGCTGGTTCACACCTAACCTATCTACCGCGGGGGCAGTTCAACTACTGTCAGATACACACTGTTCTCTGAGGAAAGTCCCGGGAAACAGCCTGACTCATCCACGGCAAACCGATCCAGATATCCCTTTCCCCCAGTACATTAAATGTCCACGGGTCCCTAACAGCACAGATCTATATAGTTATAGCACAGGTGCAGGTTGTTGTTCTTCAGCAAATGCTTTATATATATATACGGTCCCGATGAACAGCGGTAGGGATGGCGTATGAGGGAAAAAGCCGCTTCTATGTAGCGCGCGTATGTGAAGCAGTGGAGCAGGGCGTGTGTGTGTTAAATATTATGAAGCCTAAAAAACTAGATCCAGCCTTCCTCTGCTCGCAGCGTCACCGCGTGTAGATTGGCTGAGAGAGAAAGAGAGAGAGAAACACAGGGAGAGGGAGAGAGAGAGAGCACCAATCAGACAGCGAGAGAGAGAGAGTGAGTAAGAGAGAGCGACCGTGACAGGCATGAAGCGATCTTCTGTATTTCGTTTGGAATAGCTCCTAGTTGCACATCCTATCTGTGCAAGAAGAGGGCGTCTCAACCCAGTGGCCAATACACAACGCTGTGCGCCAAATACACGCACGCACAAACACGCGCATACACACACACACACACACACACACACACACACACACACACACACACACACACACACACACACACACACACACACACACACACACACACGCAAACACACACAGCCGGAAAAATCATGAAGCCGATGAATTAATCCTTTTTAAAAAGTCTTCAGTTCATAATCCGATGGATTCAGTTTCACCTCGCTGTGACCACTCTGCAACAGTAGAAACAACATCCAGTACCGAAATAACGAAGAATAACTTACATGGCTGTGAAGGTGATTTAAAAGTAAGGGAAAAAAGCTGAAAGTAATTATAATAGGGTTGCAAAAATCCTATTATAATTGTTAAAAACTTAATTAGTCTAATAATGTTTGGGCGACACTGGTTTTAATTCTTTAGGGGGAAAAAATATATATATATTTATAGTTTTGCCCAAAGGTAAATTGCGAGTGCGTGCGGTCATCCACATTCGGCTGAGGGAACAATTAGTGCGTTGGCCTTTAACCTACATACATACAGGCCCGTACAGCGGCCATCCATCGACACGTGGCTCTCCTATGCCTTGAAGCATCCTCCCACAACCCCAGCACAAACTTCGCTCTGCTTTTTAAATGAGGCATTCCGCGGATTAATGCTTATTTTTACAGCTAATTGGTGCGTCCTTAAAAACTTGTCCACATTCAGGACCGCTGTGAACGTGCGAATCGTAGAGACAAGAGTCGCGCTGGAGGGGAGTTTGTGTGTGTGTGTGTGTGTGGGGGGGGGGGGGGGGATATGCATATTCTCACACAGTTGTGAGGCGCGTGTTTGCATGAGCAACCAATCACGGCGCTCCGTGATTACCTCCCGAGATGAGTTTATAATTAAAAGAGTGTTGCATTAACAACCCGATAGCGAGACAGCTCCGGGAGGTTCATTTATATGCGGGGATAGACGCCCGATCGAGGTGGCCGCTGAGCGCATTGGGCGACGACGCTATATAGGGAGTCTACAGTAGGATGGAGTCCAAAACTGTAATCATAATTGATTTGTTGTTAGCGAGATGAAGGCGAGGTCACAATGCCCACCGTAAGTCTGCTGAAAGACAAACAATGCGTGTGTGTGTGTGTGTGTGTGTGTGTGTGTGTGTGTGTGTGTGTGTGTGTGTGTGTGTGTGTGTGTGTGTGTGTGTGTGTGTGAGAGAGAGAGAGAAGGAGTGGTTCATTTCATTTCTTAATTTAAACTGAGGAGAAAGAAGCCTATGACCCAAAAAGCGCTGTGATCGTTTTACCTCCACATTGTACCGTGGGTATATGTCCCACATAGCGAGAGGAGTCACAGGGGACCATTGCCCGCACACACACATAGGCACACACACAAACACACACACAAAGCATGCACACACACACACCACAAAATGACCATGTAATATAGTGATCCACCGTTGACATTTAAGCGGAGGGGGGGTAATGGGGGAGGGGGGGTTATTAAACAGTGACTTGTTCACAAGAAAGGCCCGGGTTTAACCGATGGTCGTTTCTTGGTGTCCAATAACAATGATACAACAGAGAAAGAGAGAGCTAGAGAGGGGGGGGGAGAGAGGAGAGAGAGAAGGAGGGGGTGGAGGACTGAGAAAAAGAGAGAGGGCGAGAAAGAGAGTGAGAGAGAGGAGGAGAGAGGTACAGAGGGGGGGGGGGGGGGGGGGGGGAGGGAGAGAGAGAGGTGAAGCAACAAAGCCAAGCGTATTGATGGATTTATTGTCCCCGGTGGACCCGTGGAGCCGGGGGGGTCAGGTGGTTCCAGGCAGGGCTGCTCTGCCTGAGGCTGAGACAGCCCCAGACGGATGTGTACCGCTGTCCAGCAGACGTGCATCACAGCCAGCCGATGGCTCGCTGCTCCCCTGCTAGGGCTGTCCGGGGAAGGCCTGAACCCGGCCTTTGACGAGGAATCGAGGGGGGAGAGAGGCCGCTGTTGTTCTCTTTGTGTGTAAGTCTCTTTGTGTGTCTGTTTGTGTGTATCTTTGTGTGTGTGTATGTGCGTGTGTATGTTATTCCGTTCTCCCCGTCCCCCCCTTTGTATGAGGACCCTAGCTGCAACATGGTTGTGTTTCTCATATTTTATATTTTGATTTCATGTTTTTGTTGTATTTTCCGATGCCATTTTTTTTAATGGCCTTTACAGCTGCCTTATTGCAATCTCGACGGTTGGATTATTTTTTTTCTTTATAGCGCCACCACACCATGACACTAACGCTTGTATGTGGAAGCTTACTTGACAATAAAGCACTTTATCGCCGCGGTAAAACTTCAGAATTTGATTCAGATTCTGATGGTCTCACTCTCGTGTTATTGACGCGGGTCAATTTCCACAAGTAGCAATTCAAACGTGGACTTGCTGCTGCTCTGCAAGAGGCAAACAAACAGTAAAAAAAGAAGCATTTGTTGGTATTATTCTGAACCCCAGTGGGGTTATTATTGGATGGGGACATGGAGCTTGCCAAACCAACTGTGACGGGCAGTCCTGTGACCATTCAAGAAGATGACAATGGTGCTATTGATAGTGGTTATAAAGTCAGCCGCAATAACAAGGCTCTGACGTCTCCCCCAGACCCTGGTGCCGCGCCGGGAGGACGTCCGCTCTCGGCTGTTTGTTTGTTTGTTGTCTGTCTCTCTGCACAATCCTATCAAACTGAGGAATCATGTGTCTGCATATCACTTCTGAACATTTGAACTACATCTTCTATGGTTATGTTTTTATATTTGTATATATATATATCTATATCTATATAGATATATATATATATATATATATATATATATATATATATATATATATATATATATATATATATATATATGCATGACTTTATTGATAGGACTGCGAGGAGGAAAGTGGAAAGCGGGTGCAAAGAGAGATTATATGTAGCATCTGACCACAGGCCGGAAATCCAACCTGCGACGGGACAACAAGGCCTATTGACCGTGTGGTGAGCGGCCCTAGTGTGGAGTTGAACCACCGGACAGGCCCCATCTTGTACCCCCACACACACACACACACACACACACGCACACACACGCACACACACGCATATATAAACAAGGACACACACCGGCACACACACCGATACACACATACACACAGACACAAACACACGCACGCACACACACACACAGGCACACATTGGCACACACACGCACACACACACACACACTGAGGACACATCACCAATAACAGATAGCTGACCACAGGCCCGTGGGCCCGTACATCAGTCGATCAATGTCTAATACATCTTAATGTCGTCTCCGGCTGTAGGACAGGATCCGGGAAGGGGCCCGGACTAGCCGCTATCTCCCGCTCCCCGTCTGCGATAGGACAGCCCGTGTGGGGGGAGAGGGGGGGTGTCGACGAAGGCATGGGGGAAGCCTGAGAAATGACAGATCGTCAAGAAATGTCTTCACTACACTGTGGACTTGAGCATCATGTTTCTTAGAAGTTTAAGAAGTCTCTGACGCTTGTTTTGATGGAATAAAGGAAACCGGGGGCAGCGGATTGAGGTCCAGTTTGTTGTTTTCCCGGGCTGGTCTTAGGAGCTGCGCCTTAAAAAACGGAGAGTGTTTTTATGGGAGGGAGGGGGGGGGGGGGGGTTGGGGCGTGTATTTTGGGCGCCGAGCAAGACATGGCTGGACGCCCCGCGGCCGGGCGTTTATAAAAGTATTTAAGGGATATTCTGGACGCGTCAACTTCAAACGGAATGTGAAAGTCATCAGGAGAGGGGGAGGGGGAGGGGGGAGGAGGATAAAACGCTGACATTTCCAGAATATTGCTGTAGTACCTGAAAAAGGGAGTGAAGGGAGAGAGGGAAATTAGACGGAGGGGGGGGAGAGTAGGGGAACGGATGTTGGAAGGTTAAGGGAGAATTAACCTGTATTCTTCATAACCCCCACCCACCAACCCCCGCCACCACCACCACCGCCACCACCACCCCGCTTTCACCCTCGGATACTTTCGACAGAGCCAGCACTCTGCGTGTGCGCAACCGCCAGAGTAAAATGCATTTGTATGAATTTGCCCTTGGCACGGCCCAAGACTGAGTGAGGTGTGTGTGCGTTTGCGGCCTGTGTGTGTGGCATGTGTGTGTGTCTCAGTGTGTGTGCGTGTGTGTGTGCGTGTGTGTGTGTGTGTGTGTGTGTGTGTGTGTGTGTGTGTGTGTGTGTGTGGTGTGTGTGTGTGTGTGTGTGTGTGTGCGTGCGTGCGTGCATGCGTGTGTGTGTGCGTGCGTGCGTGTGCGTGTGTGTGTGTGTGTGTGTGTGTGTGTTGGACAGGGCGGCAGCGTGCACCACATCTGATACGGCACATTTAAATGGATATTACAGATAACAATGCCCTCTGTTGGCCCCAATAAGATTCACGCCTCTCTTATTGCTTTTTCACTTCCTCTATCTCGCGCTCTTTCTCCTCGACATCCCCCCACCCTTTTTCTCTTTCTACCCTTCCACAGTTTGATGTGCACTTGCAGAGTTCAGGGGGCAAGGGCCTGAATGGGGTGGGGGAGGGGGGGGGGGCACTCCCCAGCTGTGCCACCCATGATAAGCAGTTAATATCTTCAGCCCGGGATAGAGTCATGATAATATGACTTTATGGATAAGTGTCGTTATGGCTGGTTGCTCCAAAACATCTCTCTTTCGCCCTCTTTCCGTCTTTCTCTCTCCCGCTCTCTCTCTCCCAATCTCCTTCTCTCCCCATCTCTCTCTCTCTCCCCCCTCTCTCTCTCCCCCCTCTCTCTCTCCCCCCCCCCCCCTCCTCCTCCATCTCCCTTTCTCTGTCTCCTCGTGAGGCCTCTCTCGGAGTCATGAGATTAGTCTGCCTGCACCCCCCGCTGTTTTGTGTAAATATATACGCTCGGCGCGCACCTTTTTGTTGACGCAATTTTCACTTGTCGCGTCAGCGCAAAGCAAGGTTGACATTTCACTTGATTGCATGTTTGCGAGGTGCGGCGACGCTCCCTCTGTGCGCCCGTCCATCTGCTCCGGGTCGCTGGAGGAGGGGGGCTGTTGATTGCCAACAATTGTAATTTGGACCAAAAAGAGACAGAGAAGGCCCCAGCTATCTTTATCGTCTTACCCATCGACCGTCGCGTGATCTTTGCGGCGCAGTTAATCCCTAGATTCCCATCCATTACTCGTGTGGTTTTTATGACTGCTATGCAGTGAGGTATATCGCGTCTATTTTTTTGGTGCGAATACTTTGGTGCGAGCTTCTGCCCGAAGGGGAGGTTAAAACGTATTGACCCTCCCAGCCAAAGAGAACTCTTTTTGTGCCTTTGTCTGTCTGTGTGATAATCAATGAGAGCTGGTCTCAAAGATTAAAGGAAAGTGGGGAGGAGAGGAGAAAAAGGAAGGATCAAACAGAGATCAGGGAGGAAGAAAAGGGGGGGGGGGGGGCGCAGGAGAAGGAACAAATCAAAAACAAAAGGAAAGAACAAAAGGAGACAGCGAGGGAGAGTGGGTGTCTCAGTGTGTAAAAACAGGGTGAGAAACACTTTCCAGGAAAGGTATACGTGGTCCCTTCTGGGGGTCTACTCTTTCCCAAAAAAAAAAAAAAAAAAAGCACTTTCTCTGAGAAATCAAGCGTGTCCTTGGCTAAAAGCCTCCACTAAATGTCTTATGTTTATAAAGAATGGGAGAAGAGGGTGGAGGGAGGAGCTGGGAGGTTGGAGGTGGACGATGATGGTACGGGGGTAGGCTATGGGGGGGGGCTTTTCCACACACACACACACCAAAACCAGAGCATTAAGTGGTGATATAGGCTCCCCAGAGGTATCTCTGGAAACATCTTAAAAGCCCAGACAGACTTGTGAGTGTGTGTGTGTGTGTGTGTGTGTGTGTGTGTGTGTGTGTGTGTGTGTGTGTGTGTGTGTGTGTGTGTGTGTGTGTGTGTGTGTGTGTGTGTGGGTGTGTGTGTGTGTGTGTGTGTGTGTGTGTGTGTGTGTGTGTGTGTGGGCTATAATAAGATGTCATTGAGAAGCGCTGCCCTGACCTCAGTCTCCCCGCTGCAGCCTCTCTCTCCACACAATAGCAGGGCCGGGACTGCCGGGGTGACTCACTCTCCAACGCTCCATCCTACACGCTTTTTTTTTTAAGGCTTATATGCTGGACCTTATTCACCTATAATGGCCATCTTGGTTCTAAACGCTTGCTAGGTGCAAATAGTTAGCCGAGCTTGAAACACGGTGGAACTGAGCTTGAACCGAGGGGGAACCAAGATGGGACCAAGATGGAACCAAGATTGAAGCAAGGTGGGACCAAGAAGGAACCGAGATGGAACCAATTTTATTTAATAAAATAAATAATTGTATTTTTGTTCTTTAATGCGTGAAGTAGCGGAGAGAAGAGAGATAGAGAGAGACTAGAGCTTTAAGGTGGTCGGGAGGCGGGGGGGGGGGGGGGGGGGGGGGGGGGGGGGGGGGGGGGGGGTCCTGTGTGTCCATGCTGTGCTTGTGTTGCTGCTCCCTTGCTCCTCCAGTCCTATAATTAGAGACCTAGGCGGAGTGTTTTAACGAGAGAGAGAGAGAGAGAGAGAGAGAGAGAGAGGAGACGAGAGAGAGATGAGAGAGGAGGAGGAGAGACGAGGAAGAGAGAGAGAGGAGAGAGAGAGAGAGAGAGAGGAGAGAGAGAGAGAGAGAGAGAGAGAGAGAGAGAGAGAGGAAGAGAGAGAGAGAGAGAGAGAGAGAGAGAGAGAGAGAGAGAGGAGAGAGAGAGAGAAGCGAGAGAAGAGGAGAGAGAGGAGAGGAGAGAGAGAGAGAGAGAGAGAGAGAGAGAGAGAGAGAGAGAGAGAGAGAGAGAGAGAGAGAGAGAGAGAGAGGAAGAGAGAGAGATAGAGAGAGGAAGAGAGAGAGATAGAGAGAGGAAGAGAAAGAGAGAGAGAGAGAGAGAGAGGAGAGAGAGAGAGGAGAGAGAGAGAGGAGAGAGAGAAGAGAAGAGGAGAGAGAGAGAGAGAGAGAGAGAGAGAGAGAGAGAGAGGAGAGTCCGGCCTCGAGAACGGGTGTTTATTTTAGAGTGTGGGTTTGCACAGGGCTGGGCCTACTACTACCAACATTGCAAGAGAGCCAGGTCAGAGTCTGGTCCAGGAATAGCAGTGTGACCCAACCCTCCTCAATTCACCTCACCTCACCCCCTAACCCCTCCCCCCATGACGGAACCTGAGTAACCTCTGTACAAAGAGCATTCACAAACACCGTCCGCGGATACTGTAAACATTGTTTGTTTGCTCTTTTTTACTACGTTAGCAGTTAGAAGGCTGCAGGGCTTTTTGTATTTTAGCCTTTTGAAGTTTTCTTTTTTTGATTTTAGCTTTCCGAGGCATGAGATGATTTTATTCACCCGGGAGGTGTCATTGATCGATATGCAGGTGCTGCTTTTCTTTTCGTGTTTTGTTTTTTTTTCGATTCAAAACTTCCAACCCATATAAAGTTTAAAAGATCATTAGTGGAGAGAGCTAGCATAAGGTGACCATAGTTCTGAAGTGAATAACGGGAACATGTGTAGTCTGGCTGGTCCATTTATCATCAAAGTATCAGTATTATGTTATTTCGTGCTCACTTAGATAGACACAAGCCAAATCACCCACTGTCTCAAAATTAACATTAAAATATGAACAAAAACCTTTGCCATTTCAAAATCTATTCATATACAAAAAAAAAACAGTGTTTATTCTAGGGTCTGGTAAACCCTAGAATAGCTAGCAAGCTTGCCGGTGCGCGATTTTTTTCGATGGTGAAACCTCGTTGGTTTTCTTATAGTTTCCCGAGACCAACGACAGTCTTGCTCAAGCAGAAGGCTGGCCGTAAATCGCGAGGGGAGACGGAGCCAATTCCTTATCATTATCGCAAGAGTCTTGATTGTTTTTGTTTCACCTCGTACACAACAAGCGTGGCAGAAATTAGCCAAATAATCACACTTCTATTGCGCTGCAGCCATTGTTCACTTTAATTACAAAAACACTTTGTCCCGAGGGTAAAGTGGCAACGTGCAACGTGTATATGCAAATCCTCTCAGTGAAGAATAAAAATCAAGAAAACAACAACCTTATCTCGAGTGTGGCCGCTCCCTCGATAAGGCTTCAACTTGGCCTCCTATAGAAACCTCCCATGACCCTCTCGCTCTTATGAAGACCATCAAGTGAGGAAATTAACATTTAGATTGGTGCACATTATGAGACGTTTGCCTGGACCGTTTCCTGGGGAGCGTGATCTCTAGCCAGAGGCCTTTGGCACACTGGGAGAGAGAGAGAGAGAGAGAGAGAGAGAGGGATAGAGAGAGCGAGGAGAGAGGAGAGAGAGAGAGAGAGAGAGACGCGAGAGAGAGAGAGAGAGAGAGAGAGAGAGAGAGAGAGAGAGAGAA
>NC_044065.1:13320268-13475268 GCF_902167405.1 Gadus morhua
CCCCCCCCCCCCCCCCCCCCCCCCCCCCCCCCCCCCCCCCCCCCCCCTACAGCTACGGCTGGTGATCGCTAGAGGCTTAAAACTACATGCATACGAGCATGCAATGCAGCAGCATTGTTATGCATTTGCGCATGGCCGTGCATGTCTGTGTGTGTGTGTGTGTGTGTGTGTGTGTGTGTGTCTGTGTGTGTGTGTGTGTGTGTCTGTGTGGGTGTGGGCATGGGTGTGGGAATATGTGTGTGAGTGCGTGTGTAATGCCAAGGTCAATATGAGCATTAGGCCGTGTGGTAATTAGAAAGAGGCTAATAGACCCAGCTGATTAGCCTCTTAATTAGCTTTCCCTCCTAATTGGATTTGCAGTTTCCTTTACATTTCTCACCATTTATTTTTATGAATGGGCGAGGCGGGGGTGGGGGGGCAGGGAGGGGGGGGGGGGATTGGCTGACTAAAGTGTTAACTACGGGGTAATTATGATGTTTAAAGATAATGTCAACAACCGACCCCCTAAATGGCTCTGTAATCGTGATGTGTTTATTTTATCGGGCGGTGCGGTGATTGCAGATGGTGGAAGATAGCGGAGAGACAGACTATAGGGGCCGACAGCGGGCTGCGGAGAGAGGAGCTGCAGGGAGGTCATCAAATGTCTAACACAGTCGTCTCTCCCTCCCAGAGATAAAGTCATCATCTGTTGGAACGTAAAAGAGTCTCTGTCTAATTCCGTGCCCGCCGGGATTTTTCCTCCTTTCTGCACTGGCCCACAAATGTTTTTTTTATTCTATTACAGGTTGACAGACGGAGGTAATGTAATGATTGATATGAGCCGTACCCTGGGGGATGGAAGAATGATTGAGTTATAGACTTATGATAAGATGGTTTACGTACGCTTAACGGTGTAAATAACCCGTTTTCTTGGGTCCGCCGTACAAAAGAGACAACATTAACTCTTAATTTTACCGAGGCATGTGATTGTGTTTTCAGGGGAGGAATATAATAACCGTAACCACCGTTTGAAACTAGTGTTTCAGGTAATATACAAATTATTATTCTTGGCGAGGAGTCGAGTCCTCATCAAAGGCCCACGATTAAGCAACAATAAAACAAAAATAGCCCTGTTCTAATCAGTGAAAAGTACATTCTTTATAAACCTCAACACATTTTTTATTAAAACAAAATTCTCTTAGAAGAGATAAAACGCCAAATTCGAGTCATGCAGACAGAAGCAGCCTTTGCTCAATGAGAGAGAGAGAGAGAGAGAGAGAGAGAGAGGGGGGGGGGGGGAAGAGAAAGAGAGAGAGAGAGGGGGGGGAGAGAGAAGAGAGAGAGAGAGAGAGAGAGAGAGAGAGAGAGAGAGAGAGAGAGAGAGAGAGAGAGAGAGAGAGAGAAGGAGAGGGGAGAGAGAGAGAGGGAGAGAGAAAACAGAAGTGATTCATCAGCTGAACGAGGCACACCTGTACATAATTAACCAGTCCCACTTTATCTGCATGTCGGGGAAAGGAGCGGGAAATGAGCCCCTCCACTATCAACGCAGAAGTCACGCTAGCTCGCGCCAATGAGTGACTGTTGGATTAATTCACCTACCCAGAAATATAAAAACCTGTTTAAGACTTAAAGACATTTTGTTGATTAGCCACGGAATAAATTGAATTACGGCAATTTATTTATTTATCAATTTAAAAACCCTTTTAAGATGCGGTTGCTTTTCTACAAACATGATCCAATATGAAGGCAGAGTTCTTCCTGGAATATTCTCAGACGTCCGGCATGGCAGACGACGTAACCAGACCATAACGATGTGAGGGAGGTTAATATGAGGCCAGGGACCCCAAGACATAGTAGACTCAGATGAAAACGCACAGTTCAAGATTCATGCTTGAGCAATCATGTAAAATGGCAAAGCAAAGTGAGGAGTATTAAATGGTTAAAAACGTGCCTTGGATGAGTGTATGCTATGGACAAGATTGTAGATTTTGCAGTCTCCATACCAACACACCCAGATTGACCCTTCATATATAATGCAATAGATAGAACTTAGATGATAGATAACGGTGTAGGTTTGGAGAGTGGGGAGTGTGTTCGATTAAATGCGCGTTAGGGACTCATGCGTGTCTTTTAATTTGTAATTGAACCAGGAAAGGCTTGAGCAAGGTGACCTCTCACACCACTTCCTTCCTGCATGTTGGTCAGAAGGAGGTTAAGAATGGGAAATGGCTGGACTCCTTAGTAAATCTATTATAACTGTGCGCTCCATTTAACCTTCAGCCACCCTCTTTCTTTCTCTCTTTCTCCCTCTCTAACTCTGTCCGTCCCTCTCCCTCTGTGTCTCTCTCTCTTTCGTCGTCTCTCCATGAGGTAATGAATGCCTGAGCCTCTTAATGATACAGTTTATTCATTTAAATCACGCCCTTAATTTGAAGGGCAATCACCATTACCTGCAGTTTATACTTTGTTATTCTACTCAAGTCACGTAGACCGTCAACATTTCCAATCTTTTCCCTCAACGATAACAATACACCAGCGCATAATCCCCCTAAAAAACACTCCTGCTGACGAAGAATCACCCTCATCTTTTTTCCCCCTTTCTTTTTTCTTTTTGCTTTTTCAGCAACTCTATCAACATCGGTTATCTCCCAGTATAGGAGGGGCCCATCCTGCCGTGTCAGTTTGAAACCTAGCATTGCCTCGTCGTTATAGTTTCATTCATTTCAGATAAGGCCAAATAGACTTCCTTCATTTTCTCCCGAACCGACTCCCCGTCATGCAACAAAGAGAGGATAATTTGTCTCCCTCCGACCCCCCCCCCATCCTTGAACTTCTCCCAGACACTTGTTGGTTCATTAAGAGCCGTCTCTCTGACTGACTGGCTGGCACAGCCTTGTTATGCTAATTAAACCATCGCGGCTAATCACTGGCTGTATTACAGCTGTCTTCGCAGCTGTCACTTCTATCAGAATGATGAGCGGAGACGCAGGCACTTTTAAAAGGATATAGGCATGCACGAGCGCGCACGCGCTAGTGTGTGTGTGTGAATGTGAACGTGCAAAGGAAATTCACCCATTTAAGTTTGAAAATGAGACCTTGGACCAGAAAGTGCACCTCACTTCCTGTCTGCATGAGTAGGACTTTTTCAACGGAGAATCTCTCTATGTTGAAACCAAATGCTGCACACAAACCGTGTGTGTGGGGTCGGGGTTATATGCGGCATTCGTGGGGAAATAATACGTGGTAATAATGTTTTGTGCCGCAGTGTTTTCATCCGGCCCTGCATCACACAGTTCACGCTTAGCCCAGGGGGGGGGGGGGGGGGATGGGGGGGCTAGGGGGAGCCCCATGGGGTAGGGGGTGGAAAATAATGTAAGACTTGGCCGTAATGACGGCTTCAATCTGTGGCCCCCACTAAGCGTAATGAGACAAGCAGATGGTACACGCGTGGCCTCCCATCTTAAACATCAATTACAGCGCCATTGTTTGGATTTCCTACTCCTGTTCCCACCCGATGAGTTTGTGAATGAGTCGCTGAGTGAATATCAATAGCGGGGAAAATAACGGAATTCAACCCCCGACCCCACCACCACCACCACCACCACTGTAATTAGAGATTACCCATCCTCTGACATAAATAGGGATATTTGTTTTCAAAAGCTCTGTGCTCTTTGATACAGTGAGTTTGTCATTCGTTCACCAGTAGTTAAGCTTTTTGAATCATTCGTTCACCAGTAGTTAAGCTTTTTGAATCATTCGTTCACCAGTAGTTAAGCTTTTTGAATCATTCGTTTACCTATAGTGAAGTTTTTTGAATCATTCATTTACCAGTAGTGAAGCTTTTTGAATCATTTGCTTACCATTCGGTTTCCAGTAGTGAAGCTTTTTGAATCATTAGTTTACCAGTAGTGAAGCTTTTTGAATCATTTGTTCACAAGTAGTTAAGCTTTTTGAATCATTCGTTTACCATTCGGTTTCCAGTAGTGAAGCTTTTTGAATCATTCGTTCACCAGTAGTTAGGCTTTTTTAACCATAATACAGTATCCCCGAGTCTGTTTAACAGTAACTCCTCAGAATTTACTGAACAACTGTCACTTAGGGCCCTAGTTGGGGCCCCAGTTAGGGCCCTGGTCGTTCATCATTCGTTACTCATTCATTCCTCATTAACTACCCACATTTTTCAACCCTTATTGTCAAGTGTTACCCAGTAATCGACAATGCCTTGTATGTTAAAAACATTGTATGAACAAAAACCTTGAAGAATCATGGCTAGCTCAATGAAATACTAAGCAACTAAAACATGGCATGGAACCATAAGTTCATTCATGGGCTTCTTTCTCAAGATACAGGTTTGGCATATGCTATGCCACCCTCTTATGGTTCGCGACCCACAGGCTGACGCACTTTCCTAAAATGAAGTCTCGAACCTTCTAATATTCTCCGTATGGGTTTGTGTCTGCAAAGCGGTTGGCATTGCAAAGTCACAGCGTCTCGTTACCTCTGTGTTATGTCCCACTAAAAAAAATACACAGACTGGTGATCATTTTGGGGGCTGAGGAAATGGGGAGGTGGGGGTGATGGTGGTGGCGGATTTTGCGACAAGCCTCTACATGGTGGATCTATCTGGGGATCTCATCTCTATTCTCTGGAATTGGTGAGCGTAGCTATCAGATCAAACAACTAGTAATTACAATGGGAACCGTCGTCCATCTATCACAGGATCCTGTAAGGAGGAGGGCGGGGTCAACTATTCCTGTATGGACACACACACACATATAAACAGACACATTACCCCCCCCCCCGCACACACACACACACACACACACACACACACACACACACACACACACACACACACACACACACACACACACACACACACACACACACACTTACATCCATCTGCACATTTGTGAACATAAACATGCATGCAGCCTAAGATCATATGAGCAATTTCATGTGAACACTTACATGCTTGAGCTAATTGAACCTCATTAAAAAAAGGAGAGGGCGCCTAGTTGGTTTTCAGTAAACACCAGCTCACCTGGGATTGTACATCAAAAACAACATTCCAAACGTTGCAATAAAATTGTCCTTCTATTATGTCCATAAAAACAAACACATATGATCAAACACACACAAAAACACAAAAAAATACACACACGTGTACACACACAGCCACACACATACACACACACAGGCACACTAACTGTTAAGATTTGATGGATGACCTTTGACAACAGCATCCGTGGGTTTGGTAATCATCACCAGCGTGGGGTCCATGCTGTTGGGGTGGGGGGAGGGGGGGAAAGGGGGGAGGTTAATCTGTACCTCCCCCACCTTGCAGAAAGGTAATGGGGTTATTTGTTAGGGGCCGAGGCCCTTAAACCTTGAGTCATGTGACAGGCGGACATTGTTCCAAGTGGAATAGCGGCGGCGGCGCGATAAGACTAGCTGGCTGAAGATCAAGTGACAATGACCTATCCTGAAGGAGCAGACGCGGGAGTACGTACGCACGCACACACACACACACACACACACACACACACACACACACACACATGGCTTCATGCACACACATGCACTTCCCTTCTGCACAGGCTGCCTAGACACAGAGGAGCGACCAACATCCGCTCCAGACTAGGCCGCGCACACACACACACACAGCAAGCCCCAGCTCGGCATTGTGTGTCCCTTGAAGAGCCTCTTAGCGACATGATGATGCTATTATGGAAGGTGGAGGTCGCAGGGGTGACCCCTCTTCACAACCCCATCCTAGGCAAGTCAATCGTGGGGAAATAGAAAAAAATTGTTTAAGTGGCTTTGAGGTTAGCCACACTCCATTTCACTGGATTAACCCTCAGATCTGAAAAGAAAATAGAAAAACATGTGATTGCCTGAATTCTCTCTTCTGTCTTATGAAACCCTCGTCATGGCGCAGAATTCCCCCGACAGCGCTCTCCCCTGTGTCTGCGATTATTCACGATGTCTTATCGGCGACACAGGGACATTGAGTGGCTGGGATAGTAGGGGGTGTGCGGGGAGTTGGCTTGAGGCAGGGCCCCACCGGTCTATGCTAATTACGTAGCCTAGTAGCATAATGATGCTACGTTCGCCTCCGTGTGCACTGAGGCCTGTTCACTTGTCTCTGTCATATAGCTGAGCAGCCCCGCAGCACCTGAATAGATTAGCCTCGTAGCTGGGGAGTGTATTCTAAGCAGAGCCCCCTCTCCCCCCCCAATTCCCCTCCTCATATAAGCTCTATCCAAGGACAAAAGAGAAGTACGGTCCGTGGGGTGGTCATCCCTCCATCAGCATGACCTCCTTTCTAGCAATATAACTAGAGAGGGGAGGCCTGCCATGTTTGGACGGCTCCAGAAACAGTTGGAGGACGCGTACGGAATCAGAGGTGGGTGAGAGGGCTGGATTTACATAGAGGTGGTCTGTAGGCATTGTTGTGGTACGAATCTGCCACTCCGCCCCCCCTCCTGAGATATAACATCCAACACCGCCCAACTTTGTGTAATGTCAGACCACAAATGGTGTCATGAACAGGCACGATCTACAGTGCACACCCTCTATATCTCAGGTATACCCCTATATCTCAGGTCTATATCTCAGGTGTACCCCTATATCTCAACTGTACCCCTTATATCTCAGGTCTACCCTCTATATCTCAGGTGTACCCCTATATCTCCATCTCAGGCGGCCATTTTGCGACGCTTGTTTACGACAAACCAATACTCTTTCAGCACACTGTTAACCCAACTGCAAAATGAAATCAAGAAAATAAGTCAATCCATCTCTGTGGGTGCACCCATCACACACCAACAATCTACTTGTTTACATCCCCCAGAATGTATCCGCAAAAAAGCACAAAATTAAAGCCCTATCTTTGTGCTCCAGCCCACCCCTCCCTCAACCATCTAGACCAATACGATTTTTTCCAATCAGCCAGTGAATTATTCAACACGTCGAGGCTAAAATAGTGATCAGTAATATCTGTACACGGAGAGGGTGCTGCCGGAGCAGCGTGGGCGGGTTATGGAGGGCAGATTAAATATTAATTTATTGGTAAGTTATAGCTGGGTCACATGGGCAAGCAGAGAGGAAGCAAGATTAAAATGCAAGAGCGCTAAAAGAGATGAGGGCAACGGGCCTCACTTCTACCTCTGAAGGAAGAGCCCAGGAAAATATTATGCGCTAGAAAATCCATGAACTCTCCGTTTTGACTCGCCCGGCGTTTAAACGGTATACGTGTCAGTGGAGCCTTATTTGGATAGTCATTTATCCCTGGGAGATAAGGTAATTGTAATCATTACTCGGCATGGACGGATTAAAATTTAGTCGGAATCCACCATGGCCATAACACTTTCAAAAGTATGACCACATTTTCAAGTTAGAGAAGTTGTATTTCAGCGGCAGTTAGTTTACTTGGGTAAGTAGGCCAAACAGCGCCGGCATTTTTAAATAACAGTGAAGAACCAACCTATGAGTGATGTATAATTAATATTTTTACTGCTTATATTAATAACAAGTAGATTATTGTCATTATTATAATTATTATTATTATAACCTTTATTATAATTATTGTTATATTATTCTTTGATTTTTAATTATAATAGTTATAGGCTAACTGGCATAGCCTCCTCAATCAAGACGTTGTATCAAGAGAATACGCTAGACTCCTCTTACGGCTATGGGAGTTGTGATTAATGCATAAAACAGACCATTAACAACTTTCAGTATCTATCATCCCCCTGCATAAACTGCAGAAACCAGAATAAAAATATCGTTCTTTCGTTTTCTGTATTGACCTATAGTAGCCTATGAATATGGGCATCGGCCAATATATATTTCATATTGGTACATTGCTTTAATGTTCTGCACTGATATTGTAGCGTATTATGCTTGCACGTAAATGTTCTGTTGAGGGTCAGCTACTAAGCTGCAAGAGTAATTATTTACCCTGAGCTAAACTATGGTTGTGATCATCCTTATAAATTGCAGTCTACTTTTTTAAAATAACCCCCAGATAATAGTATTAATTGGAACAGTTTTTGTTCTGATTCACCAAACCTTGACCACATGTGACCATGGTGACAGTGTCCAGATGTCTGGGGATGGGAACCCAAATTCTCTATCTCTCTTCTTGTTTTCTCAGAGGAGTTATCTAAGTGTTTATTTCCAAGAGACTGTGGTTCCGCCACAGTGTCTTATTTAAAACATTAGCATGTGTGGAGCAGACAAGAAGGGAAACTTTTCCACACACTCACACACAATTGGTCATTATTCCCATGGAGATTTGCCAAGAGTAAGCCTACCTCATTTCAACTCGTTCCTTTCTGTCCACAACTCTAAACTAGTGGACGGTTAAAAAAAACATGGAGGATGACAACGTGCCAGCACCTTCTTTCTGGCATTTTTCAAATATTTATTTGATTTTCTCTTCACCCTCCATTTCGTGTGTGTGTGCACACACATATATAATGCATGTGTGTGTGTTTGAGTGTGTGTGTGTGTGTGTGTGCGTGCGTGCGTGCGTGCGTGCGTGCGTGCGTGTGTGTGCGTGTGTTTCCGCACATGTGTCATGCATGTGTATGTGTGTTTGTATGTGTGTGCGGGTGTGCATGGCCTTATCTCCCTCTTTCATTTGATCTGAAAGTACCTGCATGGCAGCAGTGCTGCTGTCACAGGCAGTTCCTCTCGGCCCCGGCCCCCCTGCCCCGGCCCCCCTGTCACGGCCCCCCTGTCACAGCGCCCTGCCACCGTGGGCCCGCTCAGGACTAATGAGTTGCCTCCGAAGCCTTTTTCAAAAGGGATATTGAGATGAACTCCATCAACTGCGTCTTGCCTCTCCTCAAACTTTCTCATGGCAAATCACTTGGTTAAATCCACGTTCTGGGGGATATTTTTTTGGGGGGAGGGGTGGGTTTGGGGGACTAAATCTGTTCCCAGCTAGAGTTCCACTGAACAACCATAATCAACCTCCCGCTAAGCAAAATCGGTTTATATTCAGAACAAAATATAATTATTTTATGACACATTTTATGAGGAGCAACGCAATAAATAATTGCCTTAATATTTCCTTTGTCGATGGGAGAGATACAGGGCGGAAAGTAAATGACATAGACGCAAGGGACACAAATACACATGCACACACAGGCACACACACACACACACACACAGAAAAAGACAGGCGAAAGTTGCTGAAATCCAATTCAATTCTGCACTCTCGAAATGAGGCTACTGCTGCAGTCTCTCTTGATCGGGTTTCTATGACAAAGAGCTGCACGTCATTCCCCTCATGTGAAGGACGGCAGACAGGAGAGAAGACCTGTTGACTTTCACCCACTAAATCTTTTAAGCTTAATATAGAAATTATTAAAATGCTTTAAAATGGGGGGCAGGGATACATTTTCAGTGGTCGTACATGAGCATCAGCTTCTGTGATCTCAAGGTAATGATAAATACATCCCTTAAGAACTCCCAGACAGAGAAAAAGGATTTAACTCTTTTTCAAGTCTATCCCACCTGGATTCAAAGCCCATTTGGAGGTGCAAATTCGCCGCGCTTAGATTCGCAGAAGTCATATACGCTAAATCTCTCTCTCTGCTTTTTCATATTATTTTCCCAACCTGTTTGGCTAGGTGCTAATGTTGTGTATAGACGTGTTGCGTCTCCACCTGAGTCGAGACGCAGCCACAAGCGGCCATTAGCTAGCAGCCGGGGCTAACAGACGCACCAAATTGAGTTGTTTAGTACACTTGTTTTTTTATTGGATTTTCTGTTGTTTCCGAGGCGTGGGGCGGCCAGACCTGGGATCCTGATCATTAGTTTATGTGCATTAGAGATGCAGGAGTCTTATGCTTTATGCATGAGCCAACAGGCGAGGACCTCCGAGAGTGTGCAAGAATGATGTCTGCTTTATGGAAATAGAACCGCGAAAGGAAAGTGAACGACGCCTACATAATCCACTTCTCCATCGCTCCCTTTGTCCTTCTCTCCCTCCTCTGTCTCCTCACACGTTCTCTCCATTTTCTGTCTCAGGACCTTGGCCATCTGTGTCCTCAATAACTTTTCTCTCTCTCTCTCTCTCTCTCTCTCTCTCTCTCTCTCTCTCTCTCTCTCTCTCTCTCTCTCTCTCTCTCTCTCTCTCTCTCTCTCTCTCTCTCTCTCTCTCTCTCTCTCTCTCTCTCTCTCTCTCTCTCTCTCTCTCTCTCTCGCTCACTCTCTCTCTCTCGCTCACTCCCTCTCTCTCTCCCACTCTCTCTCTCTCTCCCACTCTCTCTTTCAATCCCTTAACCTCCATTCATCATTCTTGTCCCTGTCAGAATACATTAGGACTAGTGGCTAACTAGTGGCTTCAATTAGGTCCACATGTAGCCAGTGTCAGGTGTGGCTAATGATGTGGGGACGTTGGGATGTTTGTACCAGTTAGACAAAGTAATTCTAACATATATCAACAAATATATATACATACAGTATATGATTTACAAGAGGCTGTAGTCTTTCAGGCGTTTGAGTGCATCAACCAGAGTCCCCAGAGAGAACAGATATGCTCCCACATTTGCCACCTGTTAACCACAGTCCATTCGGTGACAGGAGACGTTTGGTGACATGCACTCGTGACAGCCAAACAGTTTGTCTGCTTGTCCCCAACACAGAAACAAATCTGGCCCTGGCGATTACACAGCGGTAAACACTGTGAGGATCCACGCGTGATGCAGATAGGCTCAGGGATATGGAAATTGGAAGCAGGGGAGTTCTGGACTCCTCTCTATCTCTCGCTCTCTCGCTCTCACTGTCGGTCTCTCCCTCTCGCTTGCTCCTAAAGGCAATCAGTTAGATCTGAGCTCTGGCGGGGATGATGGGCTGTGATCTGTTATCGTCCCTGTGGGCGGGGGGGCTGCAGCCTGCAGCCCCCGCCCCCAAACACTCTCCTAACTGACGGGCTAAATAGGTGGTCTCCCTCCACTGGAGGCGGAAATGAATGTGGCCCGCGAGCCTCTCTCTCTCTGTCTGTGTGTCTCTCTCTCGCTCTCTCTCTCTCTCTCTCTCTCTCTCTCTCTCTCTCTCTCTCTCTCTCTCTCATCCAACTTGTCTACCTCTCTGACATCCCATCAGCCCATCTGACGGCCTGCACCTGAGGTGTTTGTGTGTGTGTGTATGCGTGCATGCACGTGTGTGTGTGTCAATTGTAAATGTATTCCTGTGTGCCAAGTTTGTCTCTTTCAGCTTGGTGTTTATTTGTGTGAGTGTGTTTATGTCTCCAGGTGGAGTGTGTTTATTGCCAGGCTATATTTGGTGCGTGTGCTTGTGTGTGTGTGTGTGTGTGTGTGTGTGTGGGTATGTGTATTATATTACTCATTCAATCCCCTCTGGTGACCTATAGGGTCCCTTGAGCTGAATTGTCAGAAAGTCTATCAAAGTATTACATAACGTTTGGCAGCTGTTATAAGCCTTGGGAGCTTTGAATGCTTTTTTATGATCTGGTATCAAGGACTACAGGTAGAAGTACTGCCATTTATAAAGAAAGATACTTCTACATACACATATAGGCCTATATATATATGTGTATATATAACTGATGGGTAAGGGTAGGCTATAGGCATATCTGTAAGCATATAATATTTATATATACAGTATATATATATATACATTATATATTATTACAGTATACCTTCACATTATAGATTTCAACTCGAACGTGTGTAAGCCCACACAGGGCTGAATCAGATATTTATTTTATAGAAGCCGTCGGTTGGGGAGTGAGGTGCTCTCGGTGCCAGTTGGACAGGAATGTTAAAGTTTCCAATCGACCTGAGGTATCTCTGCCCCTGCACTGAACTCTCACAACATGTTCGCGACTGGATCCCCGAGAATAACACCTGACACGTTACGACGACGAGAGATCGTGCATCACAAGCCCGGCCACTTCGCTCGGGGCGTCCCCCCCTCCCCTCCGGCGACTGATGTGAAGGCGAAAGACGATTGGCCGGGCTCCAGCGCCTTGTCGCCGGGCAGATTGGTCCCCGGCGAGCGTCCAGGTGCTTTGTCTCCACCTTTTTAAACGGCTTCCGTTTTTTCTCGGTGAAGCTGGCTGCCGCGGCTGACAAGACGCTCCCCGGTGGAACAAACACAAAACCGTCCTCTGTCTACTCAAGCACATCACTCATCTCTCTCTGCCTCCTCCCCTCCTCGGCAATCCGGCATGCCCACTCAGGCAGCTGTCAAGGTGAGGCGCTTCTCTTCTTTCCCTCTCTGTGTGCTACGCAGGGAGGCTCCAATGCCCTTGTCCAATTTCACTTTGGAGTGAAGCCGGGCTCGTACACGCCAATCCTGATATTACCAAACAAATTAAATCACACGGACCGAGGGACAAGAGGGGTGTGTGGGTGGTGGTGTGGGGGGGGGGGGGGGGGGGGGTGCTGGATGACCTGAGGAGCAAGGGAAACGAGACGGGGAGGAGAGGAGGGAGATGGTGGGTGGTGTGATACTCACATGAAGCTGAGCAGAACCTCTCTCCTTACACTTTTTCTCCCCCCCCCCCCCCCCCCCCCCGCACATCTCCTCCTCTGTGTGTGGGAGGGAGTGAGGAGCTGGCTCAGGGAGGGGTGGGGTGGGGGGTGAGGTGGTGGGTTCGGGGAAGGGGGGGATGCGTGGAAAGGGGGCTTTGCATTGCCACTGTGTCAAAGTCGTGACGGGTGGCAATTATAGGGCTTATCAGTGGTGGTTGGAGGCCTGTCAGGGGGCTGAGATGCAGGTGATATAGAGTGTGTGTGTGTGGGTCTCTCTCTCTCTCTCCCTGGCTTGCTCGCTCTCTCCTTCTCTTGCCTTGTTCTAATTGGTCCACAATCTGAGTACCTTGTGCCACAGAACGAGGATGGGTCCCAGGTGCCCCAACTCTCTGCTCAGCTCTCTACATCATGAGTTCCCGTTTCACATTTTCTTTTTCAAACTCTCTGCTGTGTTGTAATTGTTGGTGGAACATGAGACTTAAAAGTTGATGATGCTGTTGTGGTAAAACCTTTAACCATCTCTCTCTCTCTCTCTCTCTCTCATTGAGGCTGAGGTGGTGTGAACCTGTTAAAGGAATTCTACTTCATTCTAACGGCACTGGTAGCATAATAGAAAAACATGTCCCTTTGAGACTTTTCTAGATGCAACCCACGCTGAAGGTAAATTTCCCTTCTATAATCAAGAGACACTTACCCTTCAGAGGCTTACAAATCAACGAGTTCTTTTTCAGGGTTAGACTTGGGGCTATATGAGTCATGGACCTTTTTTCATCACAAGTTTGTTTAACACATTTGCATATAGAACAGTATGGGAAATAGCTATTTCTTTGTTTTTATGCAGGTTACAATAACCCTACAATTACTTTTTTCAATGCAATGGGATAATACAAATTGATATGTTAAAGCTGCTGTTGGTACAATTTCAGAGAATAAAGAGCAGAAAAGAGAAATGTTTTAAACAAAATAAATGCTTTCCCAGACTCTCTGCTCCCTCCCTCCCTTGGTTTCTCCACCAATAAGAAAGTGTTATATTTCAAGCACCTGTTATCAGCAGGCAATATGGATTCCCTGAACCAATCAGGAAAGACATGTCCTGATTGTTCATTAAGTGAGCCAGGAGTAAAATCTGAACCGGCTCATTCTGAGGTAGGTGCAGTCAACTCTAAGCAGATATTCTCACAGCACATTTCACGCACTAATAGCTGGACGGGTATGGCATTTCTTACAAATCAAAAGGCTACTACAAAACCTTTAATACTATTCATCTCAAACCAAACATTTAAAATACAGCTTCCCTTATATGAGTCAATTCAAGAAAAAAAAAGGAAGCTAAATTGGGGAGAAATAACGTCTTCATTCCAAACTATTTCCCTGAGGGATGGCGGCAGAAAGATTGAACTCAACAGTTAAATAGACATGAAGTCCAGAGTTTGGACTGACGCAAAGGCTTGCAAGGCTGCTTAATAGTACAGAGAGATAGATGTCTTACAAAAAACATCTGATGGTAAATCAATACACAGAATGGTATATTAGATAAGCCTTTTAACGCCGGATTAACCCCCAAGGTACATGGAAATTCAATAAAATATCCATAATTCATCAAAAGGAATATGGACTCTGTTAGTTATCCAGCTGTAGAAATGAAGAAAAGTTCCCTGGATTATACCGTGGAGGAACAATGTTAATCGTCAGCAAGTTGCCAGATTCCGACTGGAGTTTGGGAAACATGGTTCACTGGCGAAGGCACAGACGGGAGCAGGGAATCCATAGGAGCCCTCATCTCCATAATAATACAATCACCTCCTCCCCGTATCATCTTTAAATCCTTCTTATCTCTACCTGTGTATTGATACCCACTGACAATATCTCACCGGTGGCTACAGTTCTTCATTGTTATTTTATAGCGTTGTACAATTATTTTTATCTATTTTTTAAATGGCAAATGCAGTCAATGGCTGCACTGTATAGTATGCATTTTAATGTAAATTCTATATTTTTGAGGCACGTAGACCCAACCACTGTTCGTAGCCGTGGGCTGATATGTGAATAGTTTACAGCAAGATAAGATATCATGTTATAATATAACGTTGTGAAGCAGCAGCTGGAAAAAGTAGGAAAAGAGTTCAAATGAACAATGTAAGAGTTAGATAGTGAAAGAGCAGTCGGCTACAATAATGTAAAGCCAGAAATGTGAAAGGTAGCTGTAGGTATCATCAATCAAGTTCTAACTAGCTAACAGTAAGGTGCAATTCCAAAGTACACAATGCTACAAATAGTTACAGTCAATGCCATACAGTAGACACCAACAGAGGAAGGTTGGAGTCAAACTCAAAAAGCTTCTGTTTCAAAATGACTTGTATATCTGAGAGTTATATAAATAGAGCCGAATTGCCATAGTCACTGACACCATATCATAACACTTATATATTTGCTATTTAAAATGATAACATGCCTAACAGCTCACCCCTATACCTTTCATGCATAAAATCTGCACAAATCGTTGGTCTTTGCTCTCCTGGGAATACAGAACAAGTGCATAACATAATAAATTACTGCTGCTAGTATATACAGGCACAAGTAAACAATCCCAGATCCATGGTTCAACCTGAGCAAATGCAACATGACAAACTACTAGCAGCAGGATTTCCCATACAAAACAATTCCTGATCTCACATTTTGTTTACACAAACAGTACAAAGTATTTTCTACACTATTTTTTTTTTTCTCGATCAGAGCTTCAAGATATTTTCTGAGGTGGAGGAGTCACAACTTACGGCAAATGAATACTACCGGTACTACTTATTCGAACAGGCTGTGAAGCGCTTTGCATAGTGAGTGGGCTCACTCATCCACCACCAGTGTGTAACATCTAACTGGGTTGTGCACAGCTGCCAGTATGCACCAGAACGCTCACCAGCCACTGGCTATCACAATGGAGAGGTGAGGAATGAAACCGTCCAATTAGAGCCCAGGGGACGGTTAGTTGGCCACGTTGGGACCGGAGCCAGATCGGGAATCGGGCCAGCCCTCCCGAGGTAGTACCCCTACTCTTGCCATGAGCCCCCTGGATCGTTTAGGGGCCACCGGGGGCCAGGAGCTGGGTTGAACGTCTCATCCATGAGGCAGAGTACTAGTGATGAATGATTGGTGTTATGGATGCGTGGGACCGATGTTGTTGATACCGCTGTGTTTCAGGAGTAACAAAGCATCTCTGTGGATGAGCGAGCAGTCGCCAGCCATTTTCAACGTGACATTGATTCAACATTGAAGCATGATAGAAAAAAACGCACATTAAGTTGTAATTGTAATCAGACGAGCTCTGTGAAAAGTCGGTCATTTTCTTTGTGCGAAAACCTCGCTCCCTTTCCTCACTCGTGGGAACGAGGGAGCCCCCCCCTCCCCCCTACACTTCCTCTGTAACAGGAACAAGATCACCGTACAAAGCAGATTTCCCTCCTCTGTTCTGGTCCCCCTGGAGTCTCATGCACCTCAATGTCTCCCCAGAGATCCTCCCTGCAGATCTAGGATCAGCCCCAGCCCCCCCCCCCCCTCTACCTCACCACCTGCACCACAATGTGCATACCACCAACCCCACCCTCACAGCCATCACCAGCAACTCCACCACCACATCCATCATCAGCACCAACACCACCAGCAACACCACCACCACATCCATCATCAGCACCAACACAACCACCACCACCAACACCACCACCACATCCATCATCAGCACCAACACAACCACCACCACCAACACCACCACCACATCCATCATCAGCACCAACACAACCACCACCACCAACACCACCACCACATCCATCATCAGCACCAACACCACCAGCAACACCACCACCACATCCATCATCAGCACAACTATCGACATCAACACAGCCACCCCCCCATTCAAAAAAACCACCACCATCACCACCAACTCCACCACCAGCCTCACCAACACTTACACCACCATCACCGGCCCCATCCCCACCTGTACCATCACCACCAGTCCTGCTGAAAAGAGAGCAGTTACTTCAAGGACTGATACTGGGATAAAAGCGTCCCACATAGCAACACAGAGGGAAGAGGAGCACCGTAAGAGGGGGACTGAGAAGGAGCAGGATACATATCAATAACATTCAAATAAGTTGCTGAGAGAGAGAGAGAGAGAGAGAGAGAGAGAGAGAGAGAGAGAGAGAGAGAGAGAGAGAGAATGCTTCTTGCAGGCATCCACTCTAATCCACTCGTGTCAAATATAATTTGTGTGCGTGTTTGGAGAAGAGTGAAGATAGATCAAGACCGAGGAACCAAGAGAGAGCACAAGAGAGAGCGAGAGAGAGATAGAGCAAGAGAGAGGGGGAGAGAGAGAGAGAGAGAGAGAGAGAGAGAGGGAGAACGAGAGAGAGGGGATGAGGAATGCTTCAGCTCCTCTGATCCGCTGATATCACACGGCAGACGCAAGGCAAGACTGACAGCCAGACGATCCCCCGAAGGAAGGAGGGAATGAGCGGAGGAAGGAAGCGAGGGAGAGAGGGAGGACATGCGAGGGGAGATGGAGGCGGCCCGTCGGTCCGCTGTGTAGCCTTCTCATATCCTTCCCCTCATCCCTCAAATCTCAAGCAAGCCCCGCAGCCGTGAAATGGATGCCTCCTGCCACGTTGGGCCCCCTCCCTCCCTCGACAACTTCAAATGAGGTTGTTTGAAGGAAATCCTCTGAAGGAACCTTACATAGCCGCCCACACGCATACATACACACGCATGCATACAGTCAAAGGCCTCCTCTTGTGCCTGAAGAGTCGCCTATGCGGTGACGGTGGTGCTCCCACCTGTTTGGGAGCCAGGTGGGGTGCGTGGGGTGGGGGCTCCCCCCCCCCCCCCCGGTCACGAAGTCGAGGGTTAAGGAAACCCAGAAACGACTTGTTTGTTAATCCAAGTGTGTTGGAAAGTAAAAGGTGTGGAATCTAGGGTGGGAAAAATCTAAGATAACGACAAAAACACATCCAAAGCTGTTATATGTGCCTACATGACACGACAAGGGCTAGAAAGCAATTATTTTGAGGGTATTTCTTTTTTGACTTTGTCTGTCCTGTGACTACAATCTTCAACGTGTGGAAAAAGCAGCTGAACGACTTGGCCAGTCAGTCGGATACGACAGCCAATCTGGACAGCAGACAACATATTTTCCTGTCTTTTTTCTTCTTTTAGCAGGGAACAAGGCAACTACTACGCAACACTGTGTGTGCGTGTGTCAAGGAGAATGTTCGAGGCAGAGACAGAATGTGTATTTCTACTGAGTATACATGTGTGTGTGTGTGTGTACAGTATGTGTGTTTGTGCATTTGTGTGTGTAAATGTGTCAAGGAGACGGTGTGAAAGGCAGGAAGAAAGATTGTGTAGATTTACTGTATATGCATGTGTGTTTACTGTGTGTGCACTGTATTGAGTGTGTGTGTGAGCGTGTACATGTATTAAGTAGGCACAGTGTGAGTCAGAGAGACAGAATGAGTGTGTGTGTGTGTGTGTGAGCAACAGTGATATAACCTTTGTTTATGAGCAGAGAGGGGCCAGGTGACAGTGTGTGTAATTCAGTAAAGGCCATGCCCACTCGGAGAGCCTCTGACATCCATTAATCATTCGCCATGGGAGTTGAAGACAGAGCACACCCTTATGCCCCCCCGACCCCCCCCCCCCCCTCCACAGGGAACAGCGGGTGCCTCACAGGGGCACAGGGGTAATGACCTTGATGGTATTTCCCTCCCCCTAGGGACCACACAACGGCCCACCTTGACTGAATACACACATGCCACTGAAGCACCCCGCTGTAAAATAAAACAAAATGTATTTAAGGGTAAAAAAAAACTTAAACTAGTGCTGTCGAGGAATTTACTTTTTTAAGAACACAGGTATGTCAGATCACGATTATTAATCTACTGATCTATTATCACCTTCGCTCCAACCCCCCCGATTCTCATATTTCTATATTGAATTATTGCAGCTAACAGGCTAATTAAGATGGAACCCAATGAGTTTTTATAAAAGCTTGATTTGTATTAAAAATGACTTTATTCAAACAAAAGGCTTATTTACAAGGCAAGAGATAACCGTCATTCGGTTGGCAGAAGAATTTTTTTTCTTTACAAACTGGAAAGAGGAATACAAAATCAAACAAAGGATTACCTACGAGGGAATCGTACCTGCATCACAGCAGGGCGTAGCAAATGACAGTGCCTCACTCGACGCCCTGCAGTCCTGATAGACCTGTCTGAGGACCCTCCCTAAGGTCCTTTGCAAGAATTAAAATAAAAAAAAAATAAAAAAAATACATTAAACAGTTACAATACAAAATACCGATAAAAAAAGTGAAAGACCGTTGCTCATGAATGTTGACATTTTACAGGCTGGTAGGGGGTCGTAGAGCAACGCTCGGCTTAAATAATAAAATAAAAAAAAGGTACTTGAACAGAAACAACATGTCATTAAACACAGAGCGAAAACGTATGGCGTAGTTGCTGAATTATAAACCAACATAAGAAAATCCTTTAGTGTTTCTTAAAATAATTTTTTGAGCAAACCTCCAACTCAACGACACGTGATCACAGAGGGAGTACAAAGCTTCATATTCCTCAACGATAAAAAATACAAACACTTAGATTGCAAAGTTCCAACGCCAAACGACATCCGGTCCCATCTCCGCCTCGCTCTCCCCCCCTACAGAGACGCACGACAACGTGCGGCACAGCGACCTCATCCCCCCCCGTCCCCCCCTGGTCCATATCCTCTCCCAGGACCAGACTTCACCTTCCTGCAGGGCGTCTCATCACCTTCCTGGGGGACGGCCCCCGGCCTCAGCGCCCAGCCCCACCGCCCCCAGACCCTGGGGGCGGTGGGGGTCTCAGAGCCAGGGGTGCCAGGCGGGGTCCATGCGACACAGGTTGTCCAGGCTGTTGGCGGCGGCCACCAGGGTGTTGACCTTGCTCTCCCCGCCCTCAAACTGGGCCAGGTTGTGGAGGCGGGACATGATGGCCGTGACCGCCTTCTGGACCAGGACCACGAGCTGCTGGGAGTCCATGTTCTCGGGCTGGCCGGCGGGGGACAGGGGCATGGACGTGTCCTCCTGGGTCTTCTTGTGCCACGCGATGATCTCGTCCCGGAGCACGGCCTTCAGGATGCCGTCCACCTGTTAGGAAAAGGACGGAGACAGATGCCGTGTCAGGAAGTAGGTTTCGCTTTTTTATAATTGCTGGTTGAATTGGTCAGCAAAGCAAACGCAAAACACAAATTAGTATAAAAAAAAAAAAAAAAACATTGAGTCAAATCGAGCGGAAACCAATCTTGTTAACTGCAGATTTAGTGAGGGTGTCTGGGTCCCTGAATGGGGGGACTGCAGCTCATTACAGAGGAGAGGTATTGAAACAGGCACGCCCCGTCCACACCCGGACGAGGGCAGCGAGACGACCAATAACCGGCCGGCTCAGAACACTCCCAGCCAGCGTTTACGGGGCTGGAGCGCCCCACGCGAGAGGGGACGGACGCTTTGGCAGCTGCGTCTTCGAAGGGCTTACGTGCGTTTATGGGTTTGTGTTTAGAGCAAAGGCGGCCGGTTTCAGCTGCAAAACAAGGTTAGAACAGCTCTGGGGAGTTAGGTTTATACACGTCGTTGATAACCTCCTGTCGCCCTGCGTGTGTGTCAGAGTCCTGGGGGGGGGGGGGGGGAGCTGGGGGGCTAGGGGGGGAGCTGGGGGGCTAGGGGGGGGGGTGGCCTATACATAGAAAACCCAGGCCCTGTTATTACAGCCCCACACTGGGCCTCACTAACCAACCTCAGACACACACACACACACACACACACACACACACACACACACACACAGGCTGGTTCCGTTTAGCTGGGCCTTGAGAGGGACTCTTCTGGGCGGATGGTTTTCAGCGTGCTATCCATCGACTAACTTTGTTGTAATGGACAAATTTAGGGGTCCCTTACTGAGCCCCTGACAGTTTGACAGAAGGCTGCTATTTGGTAACAGCGGGGGTGCTGGGAGGGAGCCTGTTATTGTAGCCATGCGCTAGCATCAACAGTGAGGCAGCGGAGGGGGTAGCTCGCGTCCCCCGCCGCCACACTCTCAATTTAGCATGCGCGCAGAAAAAACACCAGCCCTGCGCGTTCCTGCGGTAGCCTTTGTGAAGGAGTTCATTAAGCTGTTGCAGATTTTCGGTGTTAAAAATAGACTTGAATTGCGGGTTATTGCAATAGTCTCCGGTGAGGTGGGGTTGAAACGGCCCTGGACCGGGTAACCCCGGGCTGAAGATAGGCAGGTTGAACAAATAACCCTCTGTCAATCACACACCACTGCCCTCAACACGGATAACACGGCCACGTTTGAGCTCTGTCAGTCTCGGTGCCCTGCCAACTACAACACCAACTCATCCAGTTGGTTGCTATGTCGTTAGCAGTACATTAACATACAGCCCCGTACCAATTTACCCTGCAATTATTTATGATTTACGATTCTATTAAAAGCAGCAGACATTAAATTCAAATCAGTCTTTTCAACTCTCAAGTCATTATCTATATTTATTTATGTTTTATTTATTTATTTATTTATTTATTTATTTATTTATTTATTTATGTCTATTTATATTTATGGATTTATATATTTATTGATATGTTTATTGTGTATATATTTATGTACATATTTATTTATATATATATTTTTTTTACCTATATAATTTATCTGTTTACGTATGTATATTTATTTATATCTATGCATTTGGTGTAAACCGTATTTACAGCAGTGTTGTCCTTGTTAGATGCACAGGTGAGGACGCCTGACATACACACGGCCTTGAAGGACCTCCAGTGTTGTCCTAGACTCCCACACAACCGGTGTGTCATCCAGGAGGCCGCATCAGGCTGGGGGGTGGGGGAGGGGGTACGCCCCCAGAACGCCTACCTTGAAGTTGGGCTGGGCGAAGCAGCGTGCCACGGCGATCATGGAGGCGGTGAGCGGGCCCGACACGCCAATGGTGGTGAGGAACTCGGAGATGTTGGGCGTGAGGCGGAACGGGACGGGCCGGTTGGCGTCCAGGTCGCCCGTGGCGTCGTTGATGTCGAAGCGGAAGTACGACACGTTGAGCTTCCCCGTGTCCTGGGGGGGGGGGGGGGGAGAGAGAGAGGGAGAAGGGGGGAGAGAGAGATTGGTGGGCACCGAAAGTGAGGGAGAGATGATGAAGAGGGTGGAGGCAGGGAAGGAGAGGGGGGAGAGGGGGGAGGGCAAGAGGGGGTTGGAGAGAGAGAGGGAACATCAAGGTTAGACCACAGGACACTAAAGCGTACCCTTTGGCGTGGCGTGTATCTTTATGGCGCCACCTTATTTTCATTGGGCGGGCGGCGTTAACGACTACGGACAAACAAGGATATCTCTCGATAAATATTCCCCGGCGGTACAGTCCTCTCCTGCCCCTCCCCCCTCCCCTTTCTCTGCACATAATCCCACGACCGGAAGTGGACCGAGGGAGGGGCGCCACGGGGGGGGAACGGACGCTACCACGGGCGACGCCACAACACACAGGTTGGGCGTAGCGCCATTGATCCCCGACACAGTAAACCGTCAAACGATCAGCAGTAAGACATCTATAATCCACCATGCACACCCGCCGCCCCCTCCCCCCTCCTCCTCCTCCTCCTCCTCCTCCTCTTCCGGGGTTCCCCCCCGTGAGGTAAATAAATACGGGCCGGTTTCATCTTCAAGCCCCGGGTGCGCGTGCGCGGGGGGCCACCGCGCGGGCATCCATTCTAGGACGATAAGCCCCCGGTCGTATGAAAGAGGCGAGAGGCTCCGGCGGCTTTACGGGCGCGCACACCTTTGATTCCAGCCTCTGCCTCTTCCCCGAGCCGGCCCTATCTCCGCTTCCTCTCCCCCTTGGTCTGTCCCGCTCTCTACCACCTGTACTCTCTGGTTAATACCTGCACTCCTCCACGGGCTCCTCCCGGCATCAGAGGACCGTCTTTGAGTGTGTGTGGTGCGGGCGGGGGGCCGGGGGGGAAGGGTGGGGATGAGAAACACTGAGACTACCGGGAGGCCCGGAGGAGCCCAACAGACAGTGGGTTGAGGCGACGCAACCGGAATGGTAATCGGCATGACGACCGGGGCAGCCAAACCGAAGCCCCACCGTCGGTGGATCGTTTTTTTTTTTTTTTTTTGTCAATGGGACGAAGCGAGCGACTCCAAAACCGGCCCACCTGTGCCAATCACGTCGTTAAACTGGGGATGAGGCATGATGGATCGTGGGTAATCTTTAGAGCAAATGTCAACTGCATCAGAGGGGAAATTAAAGTAAACGACGTGACCGGCATTTCTGAAGGTTACCGTGGCGATGATGCGGCGTGTTATTGGCCGAGCTGAGAGTCTGCGAGCGGGGAGATAGCCGCTGAAATATTTACGTGTCCGGTAATTGACACAACCGTCAACAGGTCCTCACACACCGACAAACAGTAAAGATGTGTGTGTGTGTGTGTGTGGGGGGGACGGGGGGGTGTGTGTGTTGAGGAAAGGGTGGGGGCGTGGGTGCGCTCCTTACCGTGTCTGTGCAAGCGGGTTTATGTGCGCGTGCGTGCGTGTGCACGCGTGTTTTTGTGTACATTCCCCCCCCCGCCGTAATCCCTCTGTGTCTAATGGGATCTTCAGGGTGGAACAGGCAGAGAGGGGGCTTAATGCGCGGGCTAAGCTGCCCGGAGGAGTGCCTGTCAGCAAAGGCCGATTAGGATCAGAGGGGGGGGAGGGAGGGAGGGGTGGCCTGGCCGACACAATCATCTTTAATAACGACTTTGAGCACGCCGACCCGGACCCAGACCGCCCCAACACACACCGCCCCAACACACACCGCCCCGCTCGCCTTCAACGCAAACACACGACTGCATTCCATTTCGTCCCCCCCCCCCCCCGTAGCCTCCCTCCCTCCCCCTCCCTCTCTCCCCTCTCTCCCTCTTCCACGTGGGCACGCACGGCCTCTTCAAATTGAAACGTCTCTTGATAACTGCGATGCGGCCGCTGACTGAATATAACGGCCTGTCAAAACATCCCGCCGCACTTGACAGCGGCGCGGCGGACTGATAGGGCCTTGCGTGAAAGTCACAGGGGAGAATGGTAATTCACACCCGCGCCCCCGTCCCCATACGGAAGGTAATGACGATCTCTTGATGCATCTCGGGGGGGAGGGGGGGAGGGATGGAGGGAGAGAGAGAGAGAGAGAGAGAGAGACCGAGAGAGAGAACCGAATTAGCCCCAGTCAAACTGATCCCACTTGTCCTTGACCGACAGGCTCTAAAGAGTGCGTGTGTATGTCTCCATGTCGGTGTGTGTGTAGGGTTTGTGTGTTTTATTTATCTTTTTGCTACACTTACCTGTGCGATCTCCATGATCTCATTGAGTGTGGCTATGTGTGTGTGTGGGTATGTGTGTGTTTGTCTCCGTGTGTGTGTGTCTCCGTGTGTGTGTGTCTCCGTGTGTGTGTGTCTCCTTTTAACATCTCAGGAAGAAATATGTTGCCCCTTAAATCAATAATTAGTTCTCAATTAGTCACCACCTCACGGCCAGGAATTCAAGATGAGGAAAAAGATTGCATTTTTCTTCCATTTAGGGGGGAAAAGTGAGCTCAAAGTTGAAGTTGCTATTGATTCAGTAAAGTTAAGGTTGAGTTTGATTGTCAAATCAACAAGCATTGATTCCAATTAGTTAGCTCAGTGTGTGGTGTGTGTACTGGGTTGGACAAGAAATACACAGCCATGGTCGGTTCCTTGAGGACATGGTATTACCTTAAAAAGGCTTTCAAATACATTGTGTGTGTCTCCATGTATAGGGTGCGATTGTGTCTCCATGTGTGCGTGTGTGTCTCCTTACCTGGGCGATCTGCAGCATCTCGGGGTTGAGTCGGTTGAGGTGCAGCATGAACTCGGCCAGGCCGATGAGCGCCAGCTGGATGGTGAACATCTTGCGGAAGGTCCAGTAGTCTGTGGCGTTGGGGAAGGTGTGCAGGGCCCACTCCCTCAGCATGCTTCGGGGCACCACGTTGCCCTGCACCTCCTTCAGGATGTCCCGCAGGACCTGGGGAAAGAGAGGGGGAGGAGGAGGAGGAGGGGTCAGAGGTTGTTCCTGTGTTGCAACAACGCCCTGGTGAGTGGTTGGATGCCCGCTGGGTGAGTTGGGCTGGGAATGGGTGGGCTCATCACAGGGTCATACGGTGGACGCTGGACCGGAAACACGGGCGTGTGGACAAGGGGTGCTTGTGGTCATCTAGTTTGGCTATGCCATATGCTTTTCTCGACAACATTCCTTCCCAGCCAAGCCATTGACAAACAATGACAGTTGTGACAGTTTCTCAGCGGAAAGTTGTTTATTTTTTAAGCCATACTTTTGGAAGAAACCGCAAAAATACGAATCAAATCTAAAAATACTAATCTAAATCAAATTCACCAAATCCCACTCTGTTGGCTATTCACGACTCAAACAGCAAAACTCAAATAAACCCCCCCCCACCCAGAGACGCAGCCCGTGGACGCCCTCCTCTTCCTACCTGGTGGCTGGCCTGCGTGCCGCGGGCCTGCACCGTGGCCAGGCGGTCGTAGTAGCGCGAGATGGGGTTGTCGTGCTCGATGCCCTTCTTGGCGCAGCGCTGCTTGTAGATCTCCACCAGGGACAGCGAGGACGGGTTGTCCTCCACTAGCCGCATCTGGGGGGACACCGCCACCACCCGGGGCACTGGGGGGGGGGGGGGGGGGGGAGGAGGAGGAGGAGGAGGATGTGGTGGACAGACAGAGTTGGGTGAAGAGAAGGAGGGAGGAGGGATGGAATAAAAAGGGAGGAGAGGAGGGAGGAGAGCAGGAGCGAGGTAAAGGGTTAGGAGAGAGGAAAGAGAGGAGCACAACAAGTTAATCGTCGTCATCCAGGAAGGCAAACATCCGGACTCGAGGAAACAACAGTGGAGCTTGTGACGACCGCACCGCCGACCACGGGTCTAAACTCCACACCAAAATACTCGGGAATTTCCGCAATAACTGCAGCGCAACCACACTTGCTCGCTCCGCTCCCAACCCCCGCCGCCACCAACAACCCACTGTCCGGGGTGGCAGAGCGCCCAGAGCAGTGGGGGCTTGAGAGGGCCAGCTGGGGAGCCTGCTGTGAGGGACAGTGGTGGTGGTGGTGGCGGTGGTGGTGGTGGTGGTGGTGGCGGAAGCAGTCTAAACATTTAAATAGGCTGGCCCCCACGATGGGTTTACTGAGTTCCTGTCCCCCGGTTTCACCTCAAACCAACCAATCAGGGAGCGGAGGGGACATGGTGAGAAGGACATTGTGCTTGGAAAGGATCTAGATGTGTTTGTAGTCAGTGTGTGCGAGTGCGATTTGGGGTTTGCTTTGTGAGGGGATATATTGATTGAGAAAAGGGAAGGTGCATGCTGGGTAAGATTGAGAGGAAGTTTTGAACTCTTTACACACACACACACACACACACACACACACACACACACACACACACACACACACACACACACACACACACACACACACACACACACACACACACACACACACACACACACACACACCGCTTTGAGTGCGATGAAAAGCAAAGTATAAACGCAACGAAGGACCATCGTTCACCAGAGGGAGAGGGGGGTCTTACCGGTGAAGAAGAGGTGTCTCTTGGTGGTCTCCTTCCTCTTCTCCAGACAGGGGTTGAGGAGGCGGAGGAGCTGCAGCACGCGCTCCTCCCGGCGCGACTCCGTCAGGCAGGCGTCGTTCATCACCAGGTAGGGGTAGATCTTGCCGTTGTGGCCGCGGATGTAGAGGCGGCGGGCCGCCGTGTTGTGCTTCTGGACGATCTCCACCCTGGGCATGAACCTGGGGGGGGGAGGGGGGGGGGGAGAGAGGAGGCGCGTGAGTGGGGGGGATGAAGGAACAGGGAGAGGAAGGCAGAGGAGAGGAGCGTGGTGGAGGATGAAGGGACAGGGAGAGAGGAGAGGTGGGGTGAGGAAAGCAGAGGAGAAGGGGAGTATGGGAGAGGAGAGATGAGAGGAGGGAGGAGAGTAGAATAGAAGAGAGCCGAGGCAATGGATTGGCGAGAGAAGAGAGGAGCAGCAGGGGGGGGGGTGGGGGGGGGGGGGGGGGGGGGGGGGGGGGGGGGGGGGGGGGCGAGGAGGAGAGACAAGATGGGAAGAAGGGAAGACAGGCGAGAGAAGGAGAGGAGAGCAGAGAAGAAGGACAGAAGAGTAGAGAGGAGAGATGAGAAGACAAGAATTGGAGGAGAGTGTTAAAAGAAGAGAAAAAAAATAGATAACAGAAGAAGAAAGGTGGAAAGAAAAAAGAAGAGGAGATGAACATGAATCGGGGAGGAAAGAATAGGAGAAGCGAGAGGTGGGGACGGAGAACAAATCGAGGGAAGCGGAGAGGATAAGAGAGGAGCGGAGAGGAAATAGAGATGCGGAACTAATTAAAATGTGTGAAGTGGAAGGCTATATAGAGTCATTTTCCATGACATGTATTCGTTTCTCCAGGGGCATTGGGTTTGTTAAACCCAAAGCATATACAGAATTAAACATAAACACACCAGCTAAGGAATTGCACGTGCATTCATGTCCCGTTAGTTATGAGCAAACAGCACTAGATCCGGCCCTACGGCTATGCACCAGACCCCTAACACGGGGGACGGGGGGGGACGGGGACGGGGGGACGGGGACGTCGCCAGGCCCGCGCTGAACGTACGGAACGGGAATGCTTTAGCTTAAAACCATTGAGCTCCAATAAAAAGAAGAATTATTAAAGGCTAAATGACAGCAGAGATCTGACCTTTAGTTGGGACTGCATCGTCGTGTGACCAGTAAAGATGCTCACCATAATAAGATGCTCAAATAATAGATCGGAAAATGTGTAGTGCAGCATTCGCCCATGTGTGTGTGTGTGTCTGTGTGAGTGTGTGTGTGTGCGCGCTGTACCTGGCGATTTTGATGTAGTAGTGCGTGGGCTTGGGCATGAGGAACTCCCCGGGGATCTCCACCTCGGCCGTCTGCGCCGAGAAGTTGCTGAGGAAGCGGCACTTCTCCTCGATGAGGAAGAACTTGGGGAGCTGCTTGGTCTTGGCCTCCAGGATCTTGATCCACTTCTTCAGCTTGGAGATCAGGTTGTGCAGCTTCATGGAGCCCGGCACGATGAAGTCGAAGTCTGCAGGCGGAGGGGGGAGGAGAGATGGGGGGGGGGGGGGCGGAGGGTTAGACGTGTGGGTTGCTTAACACGTCTTCGTATGATTGCTTAACGATCGTACAAATGTGTACGATTCGGCCCGACTGTCTAAGTGGTCCTCCACACAATAGGGGCCGGGCGGTGTATTACCAGACAGTGGTTGCCCCCCCCATTGTACAAAGCTATGCGAAAACGTGCAAAATCAACAGTGCATCATCAGGGCTCAGTTACCTAGTAAACTATGTGTGCTGGTAATATGTAAAGGATAATCGTACAGCGAGCCAGTCTTAATCACCCTAAAGGATTATTTTTTAGTACTTAATAAATCTACTTAAAAAAATTAGAATTACATTGATTTAAAAATGATTTGATTGCTTCCACGAAAATAATTGCTATACAAAAAATTACGAAAAATGATAAAATATAATAATATGCAAAATATAAAAAATAATAATATGCCGGTAGAATGCCGTCATTTACCAATCAGAATAGATTCTTCAACAAAGCTGTGTAATAACATAGGGTTAGAATACGACTGGCTGCCGGGCTACATCCCCTCAGTTGGACTGAGTGCTGATTGGCAGTGCAGTGACAGACGTCGCCTCTTGAGGTACAAAGTGATACTACGATACGGCACGGGTCGATGCTAGCTGCTAACTAAGGAAATATCTCTGCAACACGATGCATGTACGTCACACTAACGATTTTACCTTCAGTTTACACTTTTATTGTCAATATCTAATCTTACACGATGCAACTTGAAAAACGTAGCCTTCAATGGGGGTTAAAATAGAGTTCCTAATACCTTGCAGATAACCTGAAAAACTCAATAATAACTACTTCCAAAGAATTATTACACACAAAACAGCCCATTCTGGGGATGGCAAAGGGAAAGACATGAGCCACAAATACGGCAGCTTTACAAAGACTATCGTTCCTGATTCAGGTCACAACTCTCATGGCGACTAACAGTGTGATGAGCTGCGGCAATAACACTCGGAACTAAGAGGCACTGAGCACAGCAAAGAAAAGAACCCCCAGGACATCTTTCTCTCGTAACAGTGGACCGCGCACACACACGAGTGAGTGCACACCGACAAACGTGTGTGGTTGCGTTCCCTTTATTGCGGTCGTGAAACAGCGGGGAAAAGGGTGGCCATGCTGTTTTCAAACCTTTCGATATTTTCCTAAGTGCCTTTCTCTAACATCTCAGGAAGGAATATATTGCTCCTTAAATCTATAATTAGTTCTCAATTAGTCACCACCTCATGGCCAGGAATTCAAGATTGCATTTTCCTTCCCTTTGGGGGGGAAAACTGAGCTCAAAGTTGAAGTCCTCTTTGATTCAGTAAAGTTAAGGTTGAGTTTGATTGTCCAATCAACAAGCATTAATTCGAATTAGTTAGCTCAGTGTGTGGTGTGTGTACTGGGGTGGACAAGAAATACACAGCCAGGGTCGGTTCCTTGAGGACATGGTATTACCATTCAAAGGCTTTCAAATACAATCATTTTATTTCACCGATGGGCAACCGAGCAAGGCTTCAGAATCTCAGCGTGATTATCCCCATAAACACTAGAACACAATAATACTCAGTGTTTAATCAGACACACAGCGTTTTGCTCGTAAAAGGGATTTGGCACCGACTGCCCAGGCTATATTCAGGACGATGAGAGGGCAATATCAGGGGCCGTTTTTGCTGGGCTATAATTGAATACTTTTAGGAAATGTACAAGGAGGCAGTTCGTAAAGATGGAGACGGAAAGGATAGGGCGACACATGATCTCAACGCGGCTTGTCTCGGTTTTCCTATTTTGTTTCCCCTTCCTTTTCATCGTTCTTCCTTCATTCGTGCCTTTATTTCCCACTCACTCCCCCGCCTCCCCCTGATGGGCCGGGCCAGACAGTACGAGGCCTGTGGTTACTGTGATGGAGTGAGGCTAAGCACCAGGACCATCCTGCTTGACATTTCAGTTATGAGCCATTATGGCTCTGACTGACTGATGCTCGCCGCACCACAGCTCCCCTTTTAGCACAGGCCTCGGCTGTAAACCACCCCGCACACACACACACACACACACACACACACACACACACACACACACACACACACACACACACACACACACACACACACACAGGTTAACAACCCACATACACCCACAAAGACACACAAACACACACCGACACACACAGGTGAACACAGATACACACACAGGTGAACAACACACACACACACACACAGGTGAACAACACACACACACAGGTGAACAGCACACACAAACGCACAGACAACAAAAAAGAAAGATGCACACCCACGCACACATCAAACCTGCCATTTCCTATAGATTGTCCATCGCATCCAACCTGCGCTCTAAACAAATCAAAAGCCTTCCCGCAGAGTCCTTCACGCACAGTGAGGCAGTGATACAATCACATGCACTTCCTGCTACACCTCGGGGGGGGGGGGGGGATCTCGGCTCGGAGAGGTGGGGGGAGGACAGCTGGTAAGAGACGGAGTATCCTGCCGCTAGGATAACTAGCCAGGCCGCCTTCTGACCTCTGTGGAGGAAAATAACACGCCACTGTCGACCGGAGACCTTCCGCCTGAGAGAAGCGGGGGAGGGGGGATGGAGGGTGGGAGAGAGGAGTCGGCATACTGCTGCTGCACCGCCGACACTGAACACACACCCAGGAGGGGCCAACGCCGCTGTGTGTGAGGACGAGCAGAGAGTCACACATCGCTTCTGTTTAGAAGGGGCTCTGTGTGAGAGAGGCTCAAAGAGGAGAGGGGGGACATGTGATTATGATGGCGCGCGCACACACACACACACACACTTTGGATGATGCTCCCCAAACTTGCACCATTTATAAAATACTACGTTTAGCGCTAGAGTTGGGCTGTTGAAAGGCTGTCAAGCTCTTCCAAATAAAGCATCTCACCACAAGGGAAACCAAAGCCATTATGCTAAATTATAAGTTGAGCCGAACAATGCGAAGCGTCTCCTTAGCGAAAACAAGTGTGTGTGTGTGTGTGTGTGTGTGTGTGTGTGTGTGTGTGTGTGTGTGTGTGTGTGTGTGTGTGTGTGTGTGTGTGTGTGTGTGTGTGTGTGTGTGTGTGTGTGTGGGGGGGGGGCAGCTTCCCAAGAGGGGGGAATTAAGGAGCCGGAGAACGTGTATGTGTGATTGTTTTGTTTCCAGAAGAGGCCCTTTAGAACAAAGGTCTGCAGAGAGCGGACCCACCGCTAACACGGTAACTCATGCAAATGGCGTGCGCCGTAATTGGATCTGAATGCATCCCCGCTGCCAAATGGTATGTGTGCACACATAAACCCATATTTTCCAGCCCACAAACCCTCCGACAGAGACGGCACCCCTGATGCTGGCGTTGGGGGGGGGGATGGAGTAGAAGGTGGAGGGGAATAGGGAGGAGGGGGAGGCACTTGGCTGCTCAGCGGTGGAGCGAGACACTTTTTGTTCCGCTCTGGAGGCACGGTGTCGTTCTCTCCCTCCAACGCCCTTGCTCCTCCACCTCCCCCTCCCCCTCCCCCCAAATCCCCGCTGCCATGGGCAAAACCCAGGCGGGGGGCCCTTGCGTGAGCGTGGCTCTTGGCGAGGGCCCTTATGAGACCAGGGTTCTGGCGAGGGCCCTTGTGCGACCGTGGGTCCTGGCGAGGGCCCTTACGAGACCCTGGGTTTTGGCGAGGGCCCTTACTAGGCCGTGGGCCCGGCGGGGGCCCTTGAGGGGCCGTGGTGGTGGTGAGGGCTGCGGGACCATCAGGCTCTCCAGAACTCCACCGTGTGACACAGTCCCACTGCTCTCCCTCCTCCTTCCAAAGTGCCCCGCACCAGACCTGTCTTTCATGCGTTTGTCCGGTTCGTGATCAATGGTTGCATTTCCTCACGCAACCTTTTCACAAAACAATGTGAGGATGTTGCAAGTAATATAGCATTTTGTGGCGGCTGCAAAATGGCAGCTTTGCCAGAATCCAACATACAATGAGCCATCAGTTGTCATGCTATGCACAACTGATGGTGAGCGGATATAGTAAGCTGGTGTTTGTGTAGCTGCGATCGGTGTGAATCACTTTTCTGAATTTATGGATACATTTATTTCAACCTATCTAATCTCCTTTACCTGCGACTTGGATGCTTCACCATGGAGAGCGTGCAGTGAGCGAACAGGTGTTTTCACCGGACAGCATGTGTATGAAGCACACGGTGTGCTTGCAGTGTCCATTTTACTCTTCTCCATTTCACGGCTCTCCTCTCATTGGCCGCTTCCCTTCGCTGACTCAGCCTCCTCCCTTCTCTTATTCAGACTCTTTCAACCCCCCCCCCCCACCCCCTCATTCCCTCCACCTACTTCCCTCCCATCCTTAAACTGGCTCTTTCCCAGGGCCAAACACATTAGCACTGCTGGTTAGCGGAGGGGAAAGGGAAAAGGAGAGAGAGCGAGTGAGCGAGAGAGCGAGAGACGGAGCAAAGGAAGGAAAGAACAAAGAGAACCAGGGAGAGAGAGAAGCAGAGAAGCAGAGAGAGAACAGAGAGAACCAGTGAGAGATCAAGAGAGAGAACAGAGAACCACAGAGAGACCAGAAGAGGGAACCAGAGAGAACCAGAGAGATCCAGAGAGAAAACAGAGAGAGAACCGGAGAAAGAATCACAGAGAGAACAAAAGAGAGAACCATATAACCAGAGAGAGAACCACAGAGAACCATGGAGAGAACCAGAGAGAGAGAGACCAGAGAGAACCAGAGAGAGAACAGAGTGAACCAGAGAGACATCCAGAGAGAGAACCGGAGAACCAGAGAGAGTCCAGGGAGAGACCCAGAGAGAGAACCACATAGAGAACCACAGAGAGAACTAGAGAGTACCAGAGAGAGAACTAGGTTCTATGGATTCAAGGATTGCTGACTTGAACGCATACCGATGGGCGGAGAGTTCACCTCTGCTACGCAAAAGCCAGAAACTCAAAGGAGTTTTCTTCCTAATTTAATAACCTGTCACACCTATTCAGTGTACAAGTGCGTGGCTCACACACCAGACAGTTGGAAAATGTGGTATTTTCTCATGCTGCTGATTTAATATACTCGTGGTTTGGAAATGAATTCCGCAGGCGAAAGCCCCGACTGCCCAGCCGCCAAACATTCAAAGTTTGCCCTACGGGGGAAAACCTTGATGTAAAGCACTCTTCAGATTTTACCTCAAGCCTGGACCAGTCACATGACACCCCCTTCATCTCTGTACCTGAAGCACATGAGTCATACCGGCGGCCTTGAATACAGTTTACACAGAGTTCAGCCAATGGGAACGCTGCTGACCACAGCTCGGCCTATAGCAAGGCCGCTGAACTGTGTCATTGTGTTAGCCGACGCCAAGTGTAGCGCGCGGGGAGACTAAACACGCTCACATGAGGCAGCGCACAAGCTGTTAATGTTCCAAACCCACCGAGGTGTGTAAACTGTATGCACATGTTTAGACAGCCAGCAACACACACACACACACAAACACACACCACGCCACCCCCCCCCTGCGGACCGCTAAATCAAATCATTTGGTTGAGATCCTTGTGTTCTGGTGCACTTGTGTTCCAGATGCAGCACCACGAGGGCGTGACGTCAACGCACTAAACGCTAAAACGAACAGCACCTGGGTGTCGACGCACAGGGGAACAGACCAATGCATCCCCCCCCCCCCCAGGCCCCCGCCACATCTACATCCATCCCATGGTGGAGTGGGGGGGGGCTATCTGTTTTCCATTCTTCTTAAAAAGAACACGGGACTCAGCCTGGACGTTTTTGTTGTTCGTCAGCTTCCTGACGGATGGCGGGTTGTCTCCTGGGGGAGCGCCCTGAGGAGCGCCCTGAGGAGCTGTGATCACGGAGGTGTTGCTGGCGTCTGAGTCACGACAGCTTGACACGCACCTGCCGGCCACATGCTCGGCATACAAACCGGCGCTCCGCCCACCGTGCGCACGAAGAGAGACCTCCATATGCTCGCCACGCTGTGGCTCTTCAAAAAAGACCTCCAAGTCACGACACCCCGCTCCGAGGGAAGGGGAAACATCAGATGGGCCGCTGTTAGCAGAACTAAGCGTTCAGGGAGTTTACGTGTGGCGATGCTCAAGAGGAGAGACATCAGGGGAGCGGGGGGCACCAGGTGTCTCCAAAGGAGGAAGTGACACGGGGCTTCAAAGCGGTGTTTGCGTCGTGGGGGTGTAGCTAAATGTATGGGTTATAGTTTAGAAATCACCACAACTCGATTGCCACGAGGACTGTGAGTACAGCCTGTCACAGCTATGTTCAGAAAAGCTTCACGCAGAGCGACGGATCAAAACATCAATTAGTATGAAAATGTAACGATGGATTTACAGATTCAATGCTCTGCTTGAATGGACTGCATCCTATTACGAGGAATTCGCTTCACTCACAACAAGACAACAACGATCCCGGCCGTTGAGGTAGCCTCCTTACGAGAGGAGAGGCAGGAGAGGCATTGAACCAGCGAACCTCGAGTTCACATGTCCCAAGACAGCGCATGCATCTACCTCCTCATCAACCGCACTGTCATAGCGTTAACAAGGACGGTCTGTGGCTCAGCAGGGCCTTCCAATTGAAGGTTGGAACCGCAGCGGGATTGAACCAGCAACCCCTCGGCTGTCAGAACAAATGCAGCACGTCTAGCGAGGGACAGGCCGGCTCTAATAGAGTCAAAAGGCGATCGAGAACGTCAACCGAAAACGTTGCGGGCAATAAAGCGGATGAAAAGCGACTGACCTGTGGCGAACTGCCCCTTCATCTTCTGGAAGACGGGGTCCTGGGCGGTGGCCTGGGCGCGGCGGGCCAGCGACTCCGAGGCGGCGCTGGAGAACATGGTGGACACGTTGGACACGTTCTCCAGGCCCACGCCGAAGGTGCTCACCAGCTTCTTGACAAAGTTGAGCGTGTGCGGCGTGATCTTGGCGTCCGACACGGCGCCGCTCTTCTCGAACGCCACCGAGTAGCACTTGGCCAGGCCCTGCTGCAGCTGCCGGAGCACCTGGTGCGGGGGGGGGGGGGGGGGGGGGGGGGGGGGGGAGAGAGACGGAAGTTAAGCTTTTGAACAAACCTTTATTGACGCAAATGCACCGAGCTTCAACAAGGGGGGGGAAAAAAACAGCCATACCCACGCAAGAACACGCACATACTTGTGCGTGTTCAGACAATGTATAAAACAAAAATAGATAAGTGAGAGAGACACAGACAGACACATACACAGAAATGCACACAATGAAGGGCAGGAAGATGGAGATTAATATAACTATTTGAAATGAGCCGTGGCCTATCAATTGCTATAGTAGAACCTGTAGAACATGTATTAAGTCTTGGCTCTCAAATGTGTTCAGTAAAGTCTTAAGCACGTACGCATATTTAGAATGCAGAGAAGAACCAGTTGTGTATTCTAATAGAGCTGTTTTAATTACCAAGCCCCCCCCCCCCTGCCAAACAACAAAAGGTTAACGTCTGGATATTAAAACGTAGACGACAACACCAACACAGGAGGGAACTGCTGTAAGGAACAGCCATGTAACGTTATTCTCCCAGGAAGTCCCAGTCCGCCCAGTGGAACGATGCACAGACAACACAGCTGCCATTGCTGCTGAGGGTCTCAAACTATCACAGACACACACGCACGCTGGCGGCCCCCTTAACTTGCTGCGGTCCTCCCGGCTCACTGCACTCCTCCATCAACCATCTCCCCTCCCCCCTGCTAGTGTCTATCTCCTCGTCCACACACCTGCGCACGTGCGTGCATGCGTGCGTGTGTTCACGTGTGCAGGTGTGTGCATGTGTCTGCCCGCGTGTGTGTACCTGTGTACGGGTGTAGGTACGTGTGTGCACGCATGCATGTGTGTGTGTGCACGCGTGCGTGTCTGTGTGTCTGTGAGGTGGTCTCCGTAGCATGGCTAAAGCACTTTGCAAGACCGCCAGGTTCAATTTGGACTCTGATGTCAGGGCTGGCTCTCTGGTTGTCAGCGTCTACACTGAACCCACTCAAGGGAGAAAACTGCGGTGAGAATGGGAGGTGATTCTGGGGAGGAGGGGTGGGCGGGTGGGGGAGAGCCATGGGCTACTTATTGAAGTCAGAGGAGAGAGGAACTACACCCATGAAAAAAACAAGGATGCCGGACGCACACACACACACAAAACCCCTTTTGGGAATGAATGTGATTCGTTCAGGCCATTAGGTGCTTAAGATAATCGGCCGTAAATGTCAGCGGAGCACTATAGGTAAGAAATAAAGTCCTTTCAGGAGGAAGACTTTTCACCTCCAGGATCGATAATTACCACTTATTTAACACGACTCCAAAGGCCAGTAAATATGGAATGCACTGCTTTATTCATTTTGGGGTTGGGCACGGGTTATCTACCAACCGTTGCAGACGAGACACACACACACACACACACACACACACACACACACACACACACACACACACTAAACATGGCGGCACCCGTGTCACCGGCAGACGTCCTACCTCTTCGTGCCAGTTCTCCCTGAACCACACCATCTGGTCCACGATGCCCTCCAGGGAGGAGAGCAGGGTGGGGTGCAGCTCCCGCTGCATGTGCATGATCCGGCTGCAGCGCCACATGGGCGCCGTGGCCCGGATGGGGCCCGGGTCCGAGGCCCCCGAGTGGGGCTGGGCCCCGACGGAGCTGGGCTGCTGCTGGCCCGACGCGTCTGGAGGAGGAGGAGGAAATCATGAAGAGAAAGGAGGATAGGAGAAGGAGGAATGCATGAGGAAGAGGAGGCGAGGAGAAGGAAGATGAATAATGAGGAAGAGGAGAAGGAGAAGGTCGACATGTGGAAGAGAAGAAGGAGGAAAAAAACAGAAGGAGGAGGAATACATGAGGAAGAGCAGAAGGAGATAGATGGGTGCAGAGAGAGAACATTTGCCTTCATCAAGAGGTAATTATCCTTCCTTCAGAAGTCCCCAGCCAAGCATTCAAAGACGAATGTCATCAACGAGAAGGCAAGATTCACAGATCCCTACAGGTGAACAGTGAGCTTTGAACCCAGAACCACTTGGCAGGGGTGTCAAAAGGTTCTGGGTGCAAACCTATCGAAGGAGTAGGAGGAGGAAGGTGTAGGATGCGTTAGGCAAGGCATCAGAGAGGAAGAGGAGGGTCTTTCCTTACCACTTTTGTAGCGCTCCCGCTGCTCAATCTTTAGCGTGAGGTAGAGCGTGCGGATGGGGAAGTAGACAGCCTGGGGGTACACTCGTCCCACCTAGCAGATAAAAGAGGGTCACAGATTACATTTCAAAGGACTCTTCTCTCTCCGTTTCTCTCCCCGTCTCTCTCTTCCCCCCCCCCCCCCGGGAACATACACAACGACTAAAGAACCAACCAGAGCGGAGGAGGAAAGAAATTAAAGGAAGGGAGAAAGACAAGGAATGGAATGAAAGCGGAGAACAGAAAGAGGAGAGCCTAAAGAGAGCGAGAGAGAGAGAGAGAGAGAAAGAGCGAGTGAGAGGTAGAGAAAGAAATAGAGGAAGAGAAAGAGAGAGAGGGCAATACAACAAGAGAGAGAACGAGTGAGAAAGAGAGCGAAAGGAGAGCGAGAGTGAGAGCCAGATAGAGAGAAAAAGATAAATGAGAGGTTGGTGTAGTTGAAGGCATTGTTCATGCATGGTGTGCGTGCCCGATGATTGCGGCGATGTATCCAGGGACCGCTGCTGTAAGATAGCAAGCGTTTGAAGCCTCGAGTCAGGGGAGCAACAGGAAGTTAAAACACTTCATGGCTGAAATTAAAAAAAAATCTCAAATGGAACGCGACTGATGATGAAATTGCCCTCCAGACTCCCAAAGAGAACACACACACACACACACACACACACACACACACACACACACACACACACACACACGGCTGCTTTGGAAGTTGTAGATGCAACATGGCAGGGATTTAAATGTGTACTCCGACGTGCTAGTGTGTGGATGAAAGAGCAGTAGCGGTACTGCTGGGGAACTGGGTCAAGCAAAGGCCCCGAGACCGAGAGACAAAGCTGAACAAGGTGGACTGTACCTATAGCAACCTGATGATGTCATGATGATGGTGGCCTCTTACAAATAATCTTCAGATTAGAGTAATTACTAAAATACGGATACACTCATAAAAACTGGCATCCAAGATATTATTATTTGTTATTATTTAGCCATAAGGTTATACTGGTATGTGCCAATCATTAATAACAACATTTTACGTTTGGATTATTTAGAAGAAACCCTTTTATGTGGACGATTCACTGAACAATTTGAGTGCCTCCTAAAGAAATAAAATGAAAGCTGCCAACCTAACAATTTCTTACAAAGGTGAAATCTAAACCAATATGCACAAAGAATGTGAATGGCAGCAGATTCAACACAACAATGTTCAATTATTCATGGCAGTCCTGTAAGGATAGAAAAATACATGACACCGCCCAAAATACACTTTCTAGCCAATAAACTGAAACTCTACACTCAAAATTGACTCTTAAAGCAAAATACATGAAAAGTAGACCAGTCATCCGTTTTCTGAGGCCATATTCATATCTGAACTCTAGAAGAGCACAACTTTAAAACAGGCCGACTTCTTACTTAAAAGGAAAGAGCGAAAAAAAAGAATATGTCCTTCTCAGAAACACACAAGGGTACACACACACACACACACACACACACACACACACACACACACACACACACACACACACACACACACACACATACCCACCCACCAAATAAGCCATTTCTACAAAACAATGCCTTCGTCGCAGGACGAAATGCATTTCTAAAGAGCTACACAGGCCCCTCAGCCCGCGGGGAAGGTAGGGGACAAGCTCACCGAGGCAAAGGAACACGACCACGGTGGAAGTGCAGAAAGAGGGGCACCGACGAGAGGAGCGGCCGTTTGAGAAACTAAGGACTCATTACGCGTCAGGCGGGAAACATTTTATGCAGCGTTTCATAAAAATAAAAACTAATCCAGCCACAAGTTGACATAAGGGCTTAATATATCTGCTAATGGTCTTGGTGCATAAGTGCTCGTCTGCGGGTAAAAAAGAGATGTATTAAGAGGAACATTTTCTGCTCGAAAGATGAGGCGGTGGTGGTGGTGGTGGTGGTGGTGGGGGCGCTTAGAGGTACTGGGAGGTCTAAAAGGCCGTCAGCGGCGAGATTAAAAATGGAAGAGGAGGGTTTGGAGCGTGCAGAGAGGAACAGAAGCAGAGGATCAGCCCTCTAATGGCTTGATCGGAAATGTCATCTTTGGGCTAGCGTGGTCCGTGCCGAGGGGGACGGCGGCACAGGGGAAATTGAGGGGGGAGAGGGATGGGAGGGGGGAGAGAGATGGGAAGGGGGAGAGAGATGGGAAGGGGGAGAGAGATGGGAGGGGGGAGAGAGATGGGAAGGGGGAGAGAGATGGGAGGGGGGAGAGAGATGGGAAGGGGGAGAGAGGGAGGGAGAGAGTCGGGAAGGGGCGAGAGAGATGGGAAGGGGGGATAGATTGGGAAGGGAGGATAGAATGGGGAGGAGGGGGAGATAGAGGGGAAGGGGAGAGAGAGAGAGAGAGAGAGAGAGAGAGAGAGAGAGAGAGAGAGAGAGAGAGAGAGAGAGAGAGAGAGAGAGAGAGAGAGAGAGAGAGAGAGAGAGAGAGAGAGAGAGAGAGAGAGAGAGAGAGAGAGAGAGAGGTGTAGGGGGAGAGAGAGTGGGGAATGGGGGAGAGAGACGGGAAGGGGGGAACAATTGGAGAGGGGGTGAGAGTGGTGATGGGGGGAGCGTTGTGAAGGGGTCTGAAACGTTAACATCACGGAGGCTGAGAGAGTGTGGGGAAGTCATCCCACCCCCTCCGCGACACACCGCCCGACGCATCACCCACCCGTAGGCGCTCTTCACCTCACCTTCATCAATATTTCACTCTAGTTTTTTTCTTCTTCCTTTTTTTTTTCTGACTCGCCGGAGAAACTCTAAATAATTCAGAGGCAGCGGCGGAGAGATAAATCCTGCCGTGCATTGAAAGAAGCCTTTTTCTTTTTTTTTACCCCTTCCACATGAAAGAAGAAGAGAGGTTGCCGGGGCAAATAAAATTGAAATAGTGTCAACCTGTTCACCTTCAGCCATCACAGGCGGACCAGGAAGACCAGACGGAGGTCAAACGCCGGAAATTACGTCCGAAAAATGCCCTGAATCCATACATGATACGGTCCCAGCGGTGGGGGAAAAGTGGGAGCCGGAGAGGTCACCGTGGAAACTCCCAAACAATGAGTTTGGCTCCCGCCGTTCACAAGCTAACTTAAGTAGCTGCGCCCATCCCCCCCCCCCCCCCCCCCCCCCGCTGCTAACAGGAAGTTAAGCTGGGTTGAATGTCATCGAGGCAAAGTTCTCAACCGTGCTCTTTTTGTTAACGCCTGGATGAGAGCGCTAGTTAAGCACCTTCTAAATGTCAGCGTTAATGACATGGGGCGCTGGGATGTGTTCATTCGGTCGGATTCAGACACACTAAGTAGGGCCTGGCGTCTCCGTGCCGACGGAAGTCTGCCCGTCACGGGCTCGATCGCGCGTCGGATCTCTGCGACGTTCCGCGGTTCCCCGCCACCCATCTCTAGCTCTCCCTCCTCTTCAGTCTACATCCATCTTCTTAAAATAATAAGAAAAAAAACGAATGTAAAACGGTCTCCTGATTGAAGTTCACACTTCATCACACTCACGGATCAAGTCTCTCACATCTTCCGTTCAACACCTGTCGCCTGGATAAAGTAAAGTGAAATAAACTAAACCTTTCCACCTGCGTTCAGAAGCCGTGCCGTCTCTTTAAGCCTGCCGGATCCTGCGCCGGCTCTCTCTCTGTGGCGGCGTGCTCCGGGAAACAGGAACCACGAGGGCTGTGCTTTGAAGATCACCCTCTTCACAAATTCCCCTTGGATATAATACTCCATTAACCGAAGCAAATGAGTCCCCCTCTTGAACAGTCTTAATTACAAACGCTGGTCTCTCCGTGCGGCAGCGTGCCGTGTTATTCCCAAACGATGCCGCGAACAAATAACGCACCAAACTAGCGATGGTGAGGGAATCTGAAACGCCTCATTTGGGAGAGGGGTCACACTTTGGCCGAGTGTGGAACCTTTGTGTCTCGGGGGAAGAACACGAGGAACAAGACGTGAGTGAGCAGCGTCGAGAGCCCTGAACCTACCACCAGGCAGAGCCTGGCTAAGATACACAATAAACCCAACAGTAAAAGACTCATGGAGTGAATGATGGGGATGTTAGGACAAGGACATGGGGCGCCGAAATGTCCTCGTTTTGGATTCTAAAACCCCCAATCTCCCTATGAGGTATATAATCATATAACCCTTCATCGATCGCAGCCCTGAGGTGCTTCACGGTTCGGCGTTTCACACTTTCACACAAAAACAAGCTACCGTGTAGCGACACTCCGCCGATGCGATCCAAGGGGGCCCCTTTCGACCTCGATCGCCGCATCCAATCCTCATCCAATCATGTGAGCCCCCCCCCCCCCCCTCCCCTTTCATACGCTCACCTGGCTTATCAGGTTGAGCAGTGGCTTGCCCTCCGACCCCACCAGGCAGGTCAGCAGCTGCGGTATCCACGCCAACCACTGGATGGGAGGCACGCCGATGCAGTACTTGTCCACGGCGTCCGCGAGGGTGTTCTTGTCGTCGAAGCTCAGCAGCCAAAGGACCTGGGAACAAAGATGGAGGGAGCGTCAAGGAGAGACGGGCGCGATATATATGAGAGATAGAACCAGAGGGAGGAGGGGAGACCGTAAGAGAGAAGCTGAGACAGAGCGACAGAGACCGTCAGAGCGACCGAGACCGAGACAGAGAAGGCGAGTGAGAAAGAGAGAGATAAAAGCGCAGGTGGCAGTTTGGCGGGGGGGGGGGGGGGGGGACAGACGGACTGTGACATGATTAAACACAGTAATTCCGTCATAACAGAGATCATAATATGCTAGATATCAGGTTCTAATGTGATTTCCGCCAGGCCCGGAGACGGGCTTTGGAGGCGATGGCGGTGCCATTACTCAGCTAAATGGGCTGGTCAGGGCGGTGCTCCCAGCGGGGCCGTGGCGGGCAGACAGGAGGGGATCGTGGGGATTTTAACCACGGTTCATTGGGCCATCAGAGCCGAGCTGGGGACGAGGCGGAGCATATCATTCATACGGGCGTCTCTCCTCGTGTGTGTGCATGGGTGAGTGTATGGATGTGTGCGCATGCGTGCGTGGTCGTGTGTGTATGGACGTGTGCCTGTTGATGATTGAGACGCTGCCCCCCCCCCCCCCCCCCCCCCCCCCCCCCCCCCCCTCCTTCGCCTTCCTAAGCGATGCAGGCCCCACAGCGTGGGTATAATTACTGATAATGACCGGTCATCTCCTCCCATCCATCAGCACCAGGCCCTGCCATGCCCAGACCGGTGCTCTGGGTGGCTTAGCACCAGAAGCCCTGCCCCCCTCCTTCTTCAGTGACAACATCGCCACGGCAACAGAAGATCTCCCCGCTCAGCGCCAGTGTCAACAAGCACGCAGCTTGCGATGATGAGTCGTTTCAGTAATTTCGTGCATCTTACAGGATTCTGTTAAGTAAATTTTGTGGTCAGCAAAATATTTAAGGATGTCTTATAAATATAATATATATATACAATATATATATATATATATATGTATAATATATACATATTTAGATATAAATTAATATACATAAATATACCAAATGTAAAATGTTTTTTCGGGGTTGGCAACGTCCCTATAAACGAACGTAATGGACTAATGAATGGCTGTTGTGCAAATAATTAATAGTTTCCAAGGAATCTTAATTCACACTAAATGAATGGACGGATAGCTGATGGAACATTTGGTGTGGTTGGTTAGTGTTGTGGCTGTGCTCTCTCACTAGGACGGAAGAGACTATATAAATATTAAGGTGTTTTGTGCGCGTCTTTGGTGAAAACGTGCATTTCTGGTTGCAAGAGAAAGCACTTTTGCTTCCTAGTCTAATGAAATACAAGGTGTATTTTTTGATTGGACAAGTCAGCTACAGACTGACATTGCTTTGAACAAGAAAAAAATGCCATAACTGTCAACGCCAGCATTCACAAAAGCATATAATAACATGGCTGCATTCCTATTCACTATAAGGCCTCTCTCCTACGGATTAGGAATGGAACATCTTGCAAGGTTTTAATAGATCCGTACAAGGCATTGGACAGCCAATCAGATTACACCAAACTAATTCATTAGTCAATTATTCAAAGGCCCAGATGTTTGATAGACAGATCGACCTACCAGCATTAGCAGTGGACTGTTACCACTGGTAACTAGTAGGCTAATCTACCCATAATCCAACTGGCTGGACAGTCCCATGTGTGATGTCACTATGGGTAGCTTCTGAAATGTCTTGTAACGGCTAATCCATCCCAAATATCCCAGAGGAAAACAGGGGCTCTTAAATGTCACTACCTGTCCTAATCCTACCCATTCAGACCCATTTTGTTAGCCGCTGCAGAATGGTATTTCCCTTATTTGTGCCATTTCCACCTCTAATAGTGTTGCCCATGGTTGGGGGAATCAGCAGGGCAACAGGAATGCCTGCTATGTTAAAAACCCTCAGGTTGGTGGGGGGGAGATATGCCCAACAGCATGGTGCAATATTTGCCACCTAAATATTTGGAGAGAGAGAAGAGGCAGAGCTTCATAGCACACAATCCTTCCATTAAGACATGTAGAAAAAAAGCGTTTTGCAGAGTTACGTCATAAACTGCCGTTAAGCAAATAATGGCAGAAACCTCAGAAGGAGTGGACATTTCTAGGATAGACAGGGAAGGCTTTATTTTCCTTTTGAAAGAGCAAGAGATATTATTACATGTCAGTATTCGCGTATGACTGATTAGTTTTGTTCAGTAAAATATATCACTGTTAAAACATGGATACAGCACACACACACACACACACACACACACACACACACACACACACACACACACACACACACACACACACACACACACACACACACACACACACACACACACACACACACACACACACACACACACACACAGAAATATTCCCTCAGTTGGGTAGAGCACGGAAGGAGGTGAGGGAGACATGGATATTAAGCTGCTAGGACGAACAAAGACAGGTGGTTGGTAAGAGGCCGTGGGGACGAACCCTTGAAGCCTGCATCTACTGTTTGATCATATAGAAGAAATTGGACCGGCAGTTAGGACTCGTTTTAATAATATCTTCTTATTGGCCCACTGATAAAAGGTCATATTAAGGAAGTACTCTAATTGGTTCAATTTCTAAATGTCAATGGCCCCATTTTCTTCCCCATTAGCAGGATGAAAGAAACTTCAGAATCTGATTAAAAGATTAAATTAATCAAATAAAGGGGGATGAACATGAAAATAATTTTTTTAAAGACTGGATAGAATAAAGTAATTAGGCAAGTATTGAATGTCTGGTATTGCACAATTTACTGTTCTTTTAACGCCCTTGATTTTGACTACATTGTGTGAGAATGGTCGCATAACAACACCATGGCGTAGCTCGACTGAAATGATTCCCAATCCTGCGTTCAAATGACCTCCGCTCAACACATGCACCACAGTCACCCATTCGCTCAAATGAAAACTAAATTCTGACACCCCCCGCTGCATGAAAAACCGAAGACGCAGTTCATCAGGGACCTCTCCAGGTGGAAGAACGGCGGAATCTGCACACCTCATCTCCACTCAATGTCACACGCTTGCGACGCGATTAAGATAACGGCTTACAAGGACCAATGGCTTGCACTGTGAGCAGCAGTGCGGCCATTTTGAAAGTGGCTCAAATCTGTGCTGTGTGCACTTTTGCAGTCCGTCTCCGTGCCAGTGGTGACCACTGCCCGCACCAACCTGCAGTGCGTTTGACCTTCTCGCCTTTCCGGTTCCTTCCGAGGGCCTCGTTAGGGAATGGAAACGTTTTAACAAGTTCCCGGGTCACGCCCGCCTTACACAACTAAACGAACGAGCACAATCGGAACAAATCTTTCCAGCGGAACGGAGGTCAAATACCTTGTGCTGGGGGGGGGGTTGCGCCTCGATAGGTCGATTGCCAAACATGGGCGGGATTGCCAAACGATGGTAGGGTCGGTGGTTAACGCTGGCGGGCGGACGGTTGTTCAGAGTCGCACCGGGATGTCAGGCTAGCTGGTCGGCTTTTAACAGCCCCCCGTGAACGGGCAGGTGTGCAGAAGGGCAGCGTATGAGGTGTCTTGACTGATTGAGCTCGGAGCCTTGGTGGTGCGATGCTTCTTGTACAACATATTCAGACCCCCCCCACACACACCACCACACACACACACACAGGTAACTGCTAGCTACTATAGGCTATAGGGGTGGATGTGGTTGTTAGTGAAAGGTCATAGGGCTGTGAGGGAGGAGGATCTGGGGAGACCATTAGCCCCCCTTGCCTCTCCAGGAGGGTCCAGTCCATGTGATTACCACTTGGAATGCCATCAATCAAACATCTACTTCCTGCCTTGGAATAGACTTGTGTAGGTGTAGGGGGGAGGGGGGGGGGAGTGGACGATGCTGAGGTATTTTGGTTGTCATGGTGAAAAAAACATCTGCTGAAATGTTTTAAGAGCTAACCTACCTGTGACGTTAAGACCAGAGGAAGTGTGCCTAAAAATGAGTGTGATTCACATGGAAATAGACTATTGTGTAGCCAAGATCATGACACTTAAATGAGCGCACATGTAGAGATGCTCATCGGCACCTCAATGTGCTTTTCTGAGCGACAATCTCGTTAAGTTTCTCTATCCTGTGTTCTTCAGACGTGCGCTTGTCAAATCTATAACGGGGAAGTTCATGAGGTGCACTGGCTACGATGTTGTCTTTCCGCGAGAAAATTAGAATGTTAATTTACTTTCTCTCATGCCACAGAGAGCATAAAGTTTGTATATTTATTTGAAAAAACACTAAACTGCTTGTTTCCCCCTCTCCCTCCAGTCATTAGTGGAGATGTGCTAAAGCGCGTGTGCCTTGCCAAGCGTCTAAATACCACCCATGTGCATGACGCTAATACACGACTAGCTTAATTAGCCCCACTCAAACCATTAAAGCATGGCAAAACTAAACTTCCTTTGCTCTGATGCTACCAATCACGCACCAGGTAAACAACAAAATAGCCCAATTTGAGATCTCATTTCATTCCCACCTCGAAAATCAAAGCTATTTTACCCAGTGTATTATCTGTGAATTATCCATGGCCATCTTTTTTTTTGTTCTTTTGAAAGCATTTTCGCAACGTCAGCCTCATGCACTGGGAAACACACAACTCTTCACGGCAAAAACACATAGCACCCTTGTCCCTTGTTGAACTGCAGGCTTGTGAATCATCTGTGAATGAACCATCTAACACTTCCGAAATCTTTTTTTTTTGCCATACACCAGCCTTTTGCAGTTCTGCAGCAGACCGTTCTGCTCACCTTCGCCAGGTACTTGCGGGACTTGCTCTCATTCTGGTGGCGGCAGGCGTGCAGGTAGCAGGTGATGGCCGACACACCCAGGTGGAGCTGCCGGTCCTTGACGAAGATGTTCTCCAGGTAGTCGCCCCACATCGCCCAGGCCTTCACCAGCACGTCGTGCATCTGCACAGCCGCAGAGAAGGCCTTGTTGGCCTCCTCCGACCTGGGTAACCGAACGAGAGGGGGAAGGATGTTAAAACCGAGACACTCATAAGGGGGGGGGGGGGGGGGGGTCCAACGGTTAGGGAGTTGGACGCCTGCCGAAGGTTTCTGGGTTCAATCCCCCATGTCTGCAGTCCACCTTTAGGAACCCTTGAGCAAGATGCCAAAGACCCCTACCAGCTCATTAACCGCATGCATCTAAAGAACAGGTAATCCTTTGGAGTTAACAGTCTTTTCTCCAATCGATTATATTACTTTTGTACTTTTTTTTCAACACAACAACAACGATAGTATCCACAGACATGGGAAGATACATGTCAACTGAGGGGGATATGAAAGAGAGGGAAAGAAAGGGCCGGGCGGGCAAGTTTATCAAAGGAGGGTTAGAATGATTGAGTGGCTGAGAGACAGATTATGATGACCGCTGAACCATGAATTATGTAACACACATCAATAAGCAGCATATTTCACATTTCATTCAACTTAATCCTTGATCCGCTCCCATCCGACCCTGACGTTGGAGAGTAAAGCACTAAAACGCTGGAGAAAAGAAATTAAGTCACTGGAGTTTGCGGGGGGGGGGGCGGGGGGGCGTCACTCGAAACCCGATACAGGTGGAGCTGAACGGAATACGCCGTGCAGATCAACGCTTTTAATACCGGCTGACATTCCCAATGAATCTCTCTCCATCTCGCGCCAAAGTGACAGAGAAGTGTCAAGGTAAAGAAAAATATAATGAGAAGATGAAGAACGCGGCGGCTGTCGGATCAATCTACCCGTGGAAAAACGCTTCTCCGGCGACCAAAAAAACGAAATTGCATCGGAAAACTTCCCGGGTGACGAAAGAGATCCCTGGGAAGTTGCGACCACAACATCCCTCCTCTAAAGGAGGTGGATAGTGCAGCGTCTCAGGACCTGCTCCATCATGATAAGCATCAGAATTCACTATGTGGTGAAGGGGCTTTGGGTGAAAGCACCTCCGCAACTCCACGATAGCCTTGCCCGGTACAGGCAGTCCGGGCTATATATGGGGCGTGGCCAGAGAGCAGGAGGCTAGGACACTCCAGGGGAACCCAGGCACGGGGGAGGGTTGAGGGGGGGTAGGGGTAGAGCTGGTGGGTCGGGGAGGAGGGGGCGGGAGATGGCTGCTTCGAAGAAGACAATTTACGCTGACAAGGGAAACATTCTGGATCATCAGCCGTTTTTGGCGCCGGGCTCCGACGCCCCCCTTTTGCCGCCGCTCTCGTTGGCACACTGCTTGAATAATTTCCAGCGCTCTCCGAGGCTTTGATTAATAAATAAGTGGAGCAGGACCTGGAGGGCATTACCCTGCAGTCAAAGAAACAGAGACCAGCCGCCCATACAGAGGAACGCCGAGCAGATGTGCTGAGCCCCCCGGCACCCCCCCCCCCCCCCCCCCCCCACAAGCACCTCCATTACAGCGCCGCTTTCAACCGCCACGGCACTGCATTAAAGCGTCTCCCCAGCCAATCAGCTATGATGGGCTATTATGACGGGCGTTTTGGCGTGTGATAAAGTAAACGAGGCCCTTGATCACTGTGGTGAGCGGAGCGGCAATCCTTATAGTACGTCTGTCTCCGGCATCAGGTGGCCTGTTCTGGGTTTATTTGTGAGTGTGTAAACGCGACCGGGTAAACCGGTAAACGGGGCGCGCAACGCCGCCACCGCCGTCGTCGGGTTGATCCAGTGCCTATTTAATAAAGCCAGGGCCGATCTCAATCACACACGCACACAGAAGTGTTCGTAGAAGGGCAGGAAACACACGAGCGTGTAGTTGACCGCTCTCCCTGTGCTCCGCGGCGAGCGCTCCCCACAGCGTGGAGGGGAAACTTAATGATTGTGTTAAACCCCCGTCGAGGTGGAGCCAGGTTCTGCTGATCCCAGAAATTCCCTGCAAATTGCCTCCAGTTAATTATTCGGCTGCACATACATTTAATAAGCCGTCCCCAATTTGCCTTTCACCCCTCAGGAGGGCATTGTGCCGAAAACGATGAGGGGGTAAGGGGGGGTGCACAGGGTGTGGGTGTGTGTGTGTGTGTGTGTGTGTGTGTGTGTGTGTGTGTGTGTGTGTGTGTGTGTGTGTGTGTGTGTCTGAGAAAGGCGGCTGTCTTTGTCGATGGGATGAACAGAGGGGAGAAAAAGAGAGCGAGCGAGCAAAAGAAAGAGTGATTACATTTCTGCCATTATGTTAAGCATATATCTTTATTCAGGGTATGTCCTCTAAAGAACGTCTGAATAATTGTGATCAATATAATTGAAGTTTTAAAAATGAACATAGGGAATTTAACTAAATTATACCATAAACTATTATAAATTTGAAATGTTGAATAATGAAGCTGGATTTGTTTTTCTACCGTCGTGATCTCTTTTACCTCTCAGTCACAGGCAAAAGCCATCTGAAAGGAATGTACGCGCTTTTTGATGAAAATTAAGCTTTCAGATTTATAAAAAGATTATTTTTGCTTTTGTTTAAATAATCGAGGGAAAATGCTCATTAGCGGGGGCCCTATCTGGTGTGCCCCAGACAGCTCCCGACAAACATCATCAAAACAAAAGGCCTTTAGAAGTGAGGCGTGACAGAGACGGACGGGCGAGGGGGCTTACTTGTTGATCTGAGCCAGGAACATGCCCTTTAGGGCGTAGAACTCTGCCGTCATCTCCTTGGTGAAGTACTTCAGGTTGGTCGACTCGATCACCTCAAGACCCTGCCAACACACACACACACACACACACACACACACGGATGCAAACACACACAGACGCAGGCACGCACGGATAGACACACAGGCACACACAAAAAGACACACACACACACATTAAGACACAGCCATAAAGACACACACGCACAAAAAGACACACAGAGAATGCAAAGGCAAAGCCATCAGTGCTAATGTCACAGTAAAACACTTTGGTCATGCTACGCTAGAGAACAGCGAAGTAGATGGCATGATAGTTTATCCAACACAAGGCTAAAATACAGAGCAGGAAAAAATAAAATGCACAGAGGAAGGAAAACAAGAGAGAAAATACAAAGAGGCTGCAAAGTGTTCATTAGGAAGAAAGTAAAGAGGGTTGGAAGAAGCTAAACTTCCATTAGGCTGAAGCTGTGATGAGTTGTCTCCTAAGTACTGCTGTGACAGACGATGGTGGTGGGGGGGGGGGGGTGGGGGGTTGAGAGAGAGAGAGAGAGAGAGAGAGAGAGAGAGAGAGAGAGAGAGAGAGAGAGAGAGAGAGAGAGAGAGAGAGAGAGAGAGAGAGAGAGAGAGAGAGAGAGAGAGAGAGAGAGAGAGAGAGAGAGAGAGAGAGAGAGAGAGAGAGAGAGACCACTGGCACTTTAAACGCTTGCGGTGCGTTGGTCTGACACTGTTAATCAGGGGCGCTCCACGGGCTTAAGAGCAAATTTCAGAGTTACACCCTCTTCCAAGTCTCTCCCCACTATAACTGTCCCCCTGTAGAACCAGCAACGTTCCTCTCCCTCCGGCCTAACAGGCCTTCAGCTACTGCTACCCACATACAAAATATATGCTGTGGACCCTCATCCTATAGTAAGAGTCTGGATGCGGGATCCACACTTAGTGCGCTGCTATTGGGCATGACGTGCAGTTCATATGTACAGGACATGAGGAGGGCTTACCTGCATGCACTCGTTCTTGCCCATGACACCGGCCAGCTGCAGGTAACACTTGACCTGCTGGCGGATCTTCTGGAAGCAGTCGACGATGGGCACGGTGGGGATGGTGTGGATGCGGCTCAGGATGTCCAGCGCCACGTTGACCAGACCCTGCGGGGAGAAACGGTATCCATGTGGGTGTTAAACCAAAACAATAACGGATCGCTTAAAAAATCTAAAGAAGGAAGGATTCAAAGTAGCCCAAATTAAATGATTCCGATAGTACAGGTTTAAAATGTTTTAGTCCTCGACCAAAAAGGTTCCCGGTTCAATCCTCATGGTCCACTCTACTGTATTGGTAAATCCCACTTGAGACACAATAGCCTAGGGCTGGGCAATTAATCAAATTTTGATCGCGATTTCGATTATAGCGTCAAACGATCACAAAATTAACAATCGTTTTTTTCAATTTTTATTTTTTATTTTTATGTTTTATAAAAAAGGGCAGAGCAGCTTGATACATATCTGTACATTATTTTAGATTGGAGAAATTTCTTTTTGACCATTTTGTGCATTTTCTTTCAAACTTCTCAGTTACAAAGTTTTTTTTTTGGGAGAGACATGCTGAATAAATACAACATGTTTTCAAACTCAAAAATAATCGTTTGAATAATCGCTTCAATATTGGCCAAAATAATCGATTTTTCCTATGATCGAGCAGCCCTAATAGCCCCTATCTGCTCATTAACCACATGCAAAAAACTTCAATACGATTTATCTTTAATGGAGCAAAATACGCCGGAACTGTTCCTCAAGTCGTCTTCAATTATGTTTTCAGTGGGCCCGATCTGAATCCCAAAGACCCCACCACCATCCCCCCCCTCCCGCCCTACCTGTTTGCGTCCGATCTTGCCGTACTGGATGATGGCCGAGGCCGAGGCGTGGACGCCCAGCATGGCGTTGTTGTTGTTGGGGTCGTGCTGCGTGTTCGTCTCATAGGCCGTCACTATGGCTACAGATGCGAAATAGAAAAAGAAAAAAAGAAAGTCATTCAATGGTTTCCGCCGATCCGCAGTATTCTACTGCGGTCGCCTGGGAAATGAATGCGGAGAATTGCGTCTTTTCTCTCAGTGAAACACGGCACCCCCGTAGAGACAGACATAGGTGGAAGATGGAGGTGGTGGGGTTGGACCAGCCTCATCTTGAGGATTTTCCGTCTGGACATTTCAATTTCGCTTCAACGTCTATAAACCGTAGAAAAGCAGCTGTCGTGTGGAGGAAGCCGCACTTTGTCAGGTTCTAGTCTCGGCTGCTGCAGGAATCCAGCTGTGGTGTTATTTTTCATATGATCATTAGCAATATTTGTATTATTATCATCATCATCATCATCATATCTGGGGCGCGGCAGAACATGAGTAGGAGCCCAGCCGCAGACTTCCAATTCTGCAGTGGCTGCCTCTGTGAACCGCTTTCAAAGTCACAGCAGGCGAGAGAGCTGAGCCACGGAGAACCCTAGGTGTAAAAGCCGCAGCGCCTGTGTGTGCATGTGCATGTGCGTGTGCGCGTGTGTGTGTGTGTGTGTGTGTGTGCGTGAGAGTATGTTTGGGAGGGAGTGTGTGTGTGTGTGTGTGTGTGTGTGTGTGTGTGTGTGTGTGTGTGTGTGTGTGTGTGTGTGTGTGTGGGTGAGTGAGTGCGAATACATATCGTATCCTGTAGTGAATTAAGCAAGGGTTTTTTGGAGAGCTGACATTTGGAAAAGGTACAGAGACCCTTGGGGGGCACGGTACATAGTGGCCTTTCAGAGAAGACCGCTTCCTAGGACTCCTGGAAATCTAAACATCAATCTGCGCGACGGGGAGAAACAGAGAGGTACGTGTGTGTGGTGTGCATGTTAGTGTGTGTGTGTCTGACTTTAAGCAGTCACATATAGGCGCAAATTCATAACTCTATGTGTATGGGTTTGAGGCTGCGTAAATACGCAAGGTAATTCTGTGTGCACCCGGGGAGGGGCTAGGGAAAGGTTTCTTTGAAAGAAATAGAGTGGGGTCGGGGGGGTAAATAAACCAGAGGGAGATGGGGAAAGAGAGACAGACGTACAGAAAAGGGAAATGAGATATGACAAGGAGAGTGTAACAGACACGAAAATAAAGAGATAATACATTTGTTTTCTGCCCTCAATTCAACAACACATAATATTAGAGCTGTCAAGCGATTAAAATATTTAATCGTGATTAATCGCATCAATGTCATAGTTAACTCTAATTAATCGCAAATTCTTTTTCTATGTTAAATATCCCTTGATTTTTTTGTCCCATAATTCTTCTCATTTTAATTCTCTTATCAACATGGTGAAGTGCATCAGCTTGCCTTGTGCAAATGATTTTTTATTGATAACAACATTGGCATATACACTGATCAAAACAGGACGATACAAAAAGAGAGCCTATAGTGCAATTAAACGACTGCTTTGAACAAATGTCATTTGAACATAGCAGTCAGGCTACTGCTTCTTTGTTTTGAGCCGAAGAAAAAAGAAAAAAAAAGTTTTTTTATTTTTTTTAATAAAAGAATTGCGTTAATCGCGCGATAAAAAAAATAACGCCGTTAAATTTGGTTTGCGTTAACGCCGTTAATAACGCGTTTAACTGACAGCTCTACATAATATTAATCGTCCTCATCAGGTGGGCACCCCGATACTCCGCCACAGCCGCACTTTAACTACCCACAATGCAACGGGAGCGGCGCTGAGCGTACCCTGGTAGTGATGCTGGCGCCACATGAAGATGCTGCTCCAGTGGGAGAGGTCGTCGGACACGATGGGCAGCCGGTTCCTCCAGGTCTTCACCACCGTCTTCATGTCGTGCAGGCTGGTGTTGCGGCCCAGGCTGGCCGGCTGCAGGCCCGCGTTGATCTGCGCCGCCTCCTGGAGCTCGATGATCTGCTGGGCCGCCTGGGTGGAGGTGGGGTGGGGGTCGGGGGGGGGTGGTGGGGGTCACGTTAGGACCCGGGGTAGACACAGACCAGGTCGCTTCCGGGCGATAATTTATTTGTGCATTTTTACGTTTTATTGTAGAGTGAGAAAGAGAGAAGATATGGGAGATAGAGGGGAGGACATGATGCTAAGGACCACGGGCAGGAATCAAACCCGGGTCGCTGGGGTCAGGACTGAGCCCGTACGGTACTCGCTCTCCCGGTGAGCCACCGGTACGCCCGAACTTGTGCGACTTTTAACGCAAAAGGAAGACAACGGGAAAGGCTGTAAGTGAGACGGTGCGTCGGGCGACGGCGTTGATAAAACACACACACACACACACACACACACACACACACACCCCAAGGAGGGAATGAAAAGCAAAGCCGGATAAATGGCTCCAGCGGAGTTAAGGTCTCGGAAGACAAAAGAAGCTACAGATCCGAAGCGGGTTAGATACTGCCTGGGCACAGTTGACATGAGGAAACTTGAATCTTATCAAGCCCCTTTGTATTAATCTAGGCGATGGGCCAGAGCGCGGCATTGGAGGGGGGGGGGGGGGGGGGGGTTGTGTTAGTGAAGTGGGGGGGAGGTTGCTTTCTGAGAGAGCCGGAATGGGGGACAGATAAAAAAAGAGGAAGCTATTCCACAAACTCGGTTGAAAAATAATGAAACCGAGAAACAAAAATCTAAAGTGAAAGAAGTGCAAAGGTGGACCGTAAGAAAGAAAAAAACGCAAAAAAAAACGGAAGTGGTATGAGCCATAAAAGACCCTAAGTGGAGGGGGGGGGGTAAAGAAAACAAGCGGTGAGGGAGGAAGTGACGGACACAGAGATGAACAGAGCCTGGGAGGTTAGAGGGAGATGGCGGGGGGCCGCGGAGGTGGGGTCATTAGGCTCCCTCCGCGCTCCACTGATGGCTCCTGTGGTCCAGCCCAGAAGCCATTAGGCCACTGTAGCGCGACGTCACCGGACACATCCGCACCCCGGGGGAGGGGGGGGGGGGGGCACTGAGAGTGGACGCCAAATGGACGGATCAAAGCGGCTTATCGGCTATTTACCGCCGGAGACGGCCCGATAATGACCGGCCGCGGCTCTGCCACAAATCCCCCCCCCCCCCCCCCCCCGCCCTCACCCTTCCCTCAGAAAAGATGGCATTATTTCGACCGCTGATTAGTTTGTCGGAGGGAGAGGGAAGACGGAGAGGGAGAGGTAGGAAAATGTGAAAATGATAAGCCGTGCCCCTTCCGTCCCTTTCATGTGGCAAAGGAGGTCTTCATCGATTCGGGCCAAAGCCGTATTAGTATTAGTTTTTTTAACGCATAATCAATCACTCTATTATGGCCGCCCATCCTTCAATATTAATAGTGTGGCTGCTGATCAATGGCTCGGGTGATAATCCGATCGACCCGTCAGTCAGTGGCGGGCACCGGGATTCGATGATGGCTTGATTTAAAGAGGGATTTGTGCACCCCCGCCCCCCACCCAACACCACTGTTATTCTCAGCAGCCAAGCCCAAGCTATTCATTTTCCAGGGCTGAAGGAGTTGTGGGTTTGAGATATAGAGTCGGGGATGGAGATTTACAACACGCTGCTCCACTGGGCAGAAGAATAAATAGCTTGTTTTCCCTTGGCTAGGATAAATAATTGGACCGCACATATGCAAGCAGGCATGCATTAAGACAAGCACACTAAGCACGCACATGCTCACTGACGCAAGCACACACACACTAGAGCTATACTAGCGCTGAGACACTAGATAGAGCATGCACTTAACACACTCTCTCTCACCACACACACACACTCTCTCTCTCACACCACACACACACACACACACACACACACACACACGATAACAAAGAATATCGCCAGCGGATTCCAATAGCCGTTTTTTAAAAGATAAACTCCCCTGAATCATAGCTGTGCTGAAGGCTGCCCCACCCCCCACCGTCTAAACTAAATAAATTAGGCAATGCAATATTTTTCACAATTATCTGTTAATATCAGCTGATAGCCTATTCCTAACCTCCATTCAAGCATTCCCATTTATCATGTAAATGTAATTCTGCCGCAGGTATTTAATCAAATGCTATCTGACGGCAGCGCGGTAATTACAGCCATTCTAAACTAACTCCCTCATTCCCGCTCTCTCTCTCTCTTTTTCCCCTCTTTCTCTTCAGCTCCTTCACTTCCCAGCTAATTCTCTCCCTATATCAGTTTTCTTTTTCAATTATCATCTCATCATTTTCTCTCCCTTTTTCCATCTAGGTCCTCTTCTGTTTTAATTTCTCTAAGCCTCTTTTTCTCCTTATTACCTATTTTCAAGAAGAGAAAGGTAGACAGGGACAAAGAAACAGAGAGAGGGAGACAGAGACACAAAGAGAGCGAGAGAGCTAGAGAGAAACAGAAACACAGAGCAAGAGAAAGAGAGACAGAGACTGAGAAAAAGAGAGGGACAGAGACTGAAAGATGGAGTGGGTTATCGCGTCCCTTGACAACGTAATGCCTGGCGGCTACTGATGAAGTATCTCTTGACAGACGGCTCTCGAATTGCTTTATTCCAATAAGGCAAAACTACTCATAGTCTCCTTACATCCTGACTTCTTATATTCTCAAAGCTCCCGCACTACGCAGCCACTGTGTAGAACAAGGAGATGTGTGTGTGTGTGTCCTATGAGGGCAGACATGGTGGTTGTTTTTAGTTTTCGCCGTCTTTTCTCCTTTATGGTTTATTGTTTGCCAGAGTCTACTGTTTGCAAGAGTTCACAAAAATAGAAGGAGGGGTTTTACCCTACAGAGTAACAACATCAACCCTGATCTAGAATAGACTGTGTGTGTGTGTGTGTGTGTGTGTGTGTGTGTGTGTGTGTGTGTGTGTGTGTGTGTGTGTGTGTGTGTGTGTGTGTGTGTGTGTGTGTGTGTGTGTGTGTGTGTGTGTGTGTGTGTGTGTGTGTGTCTCTCATATGAGTGCAGGCATTGTGTTTTGGTTCATATTCATGTATTTCTTCAAAACATAATACAGATATATTTATATTTGCGGATGAGCACATTATATTTTAAACAAACCCTCACCAAGATAAGATGTTTTGCCCTACTTAATGCCAACAACAACACATCTAACTTTGGGTTAACATTCAGGCCACACACTGCAGAGGAGAGTGTGTGTGTTGTGAGTGTATACGTGTGTCCAATAGAAAGATATTCAAGTGTCAAGTGTGTGCAGGTGTTTGGCGTAAAAATACAAAAATGTGCTTGTTACTTGCAAAATTCTCGACAACTAGTTAGAGGTGTGAGGGACGGAGAGACAGAGACAGAGAGAGAGAGAAAGAGAGAGAGAGAGACAGAGAGAGAGAGAGAGAGAGAGAGAGGGAGGGATAGAGACAGAGAGGGAGACAGAGAGACTTCCGTGCGTGCATGAGTGCGGCGTGCGTTCGTACCTGCAGCAGGGGTGTGTGCACGTGGGAGACGATATGCGGCAGCCGCCTCCACTCCCGGATGGCCAGGCTGGAGGCCATCTCCACCAGCCTCTCGATGTAGGTGAGCTGCTGCTCCTCCGGGTGGCAGATGGCCAGGTAGCCGCGGTGCATGTTCACCTTCCACGCCATCTCCTTGGGACAGCTCAGCTCCACCTGATCACACACAGACGCACAGACACACACGTTAATGTTTTTCTCTGGATCTAGGTTTGAATCCCAGTGCGCCTGAAAATGTTCCTTGTAAAAGGAACATTTTCAAAAGCAGTGACACTGAAAAGACAACATCAAACACGAACCGGGGACAAAAGAAAACCCCCGTCGGATAGGAAGCCACACGGAAACCGGCCGCGACCGGATCCGTACAGTTCAATTAAGCGAAATCGTCCGTCAAGAGAGCGGGGGGAGGATCCAGAACGCGGTCGCACCTTCTCGCACAAAAGGGACGACTCTGGCCAAACACCGCCTCCTCCCTCCATTCATCCTACAGGACTTTTGTGTTAATGAATAATCAACATGTCTCGTCTGACGAGAAGGGAAAAGGCCATCGCCATTGATTAAAGCGCCGAGTGTGTTAACCGAGCCGCGGCGCACAACAGCCCGCGGCGGATTGGCTCCGTGTGTGGGAGGGTGTGACAGCGCCTCGCCCGTGTACCTGTTCTCCGAGTAAGATCGATTAATTCCGTGTCAAATAGAGAAAGTGTAAACAATGATCGGGTGTGAGAAGTCGCATGGTGTGTGTGTGTGTGTGTGTGTGTGTGTGTGTGTGTGTGTGTGTGTGTGTGTGTGTGTGTGTGTGTGTGTGTGTGTGTGTGTGTGTGTGTAAGAGATGTAAATACAGGTGGGTGTGTGCGTGTGATGGTGTATGAACCAGCTCAATTAGCAGACAAAAGAAGGCTGGGTGAAGTGATGGCTCGTATGGTTAACCCATAGCAGCGAGCGTGAGTGTTTAGTATCAGCGTGCGTGCTGGAGCGAGAGTTTATTTCAGTGAACAAACATAAAGGAAACAACGGAGGAAGGAAAAACGATCGGCATGCCTTAACAGGAGGAAATAGTGGAATAGGTGAGAATGTCTGTGAGTGAATGTCTGTGAGTGAATGTCTGTGCTCATGACGTGCACGAGCTCTCTCTCTCTCTCCCTCCCTCTCTCCCTCACCATCTCTCTCCCCAGTGGAGGAAATTACAACAATCGGTCAAGGCGCACTTATCAGGGCAACGTGTGATGAATATCCCCCAGTCAGGGCCGCCCTTATCAAGGGCCGGCGTTAATTGAAAGTGGGGACATTTGGACTTTGCCTGAGAGGCGGGAGGAAGGGTGAGCGAGGGAGGCAGGGAGAGCGAGGGAGGCAGGGCGGGCGAGCGACTGCATCGCCTTGCCGCTGATGTGGCGGAGTCTGCGGTGGCGACGGAGGGCGGCTGTCTTCTTCTGCACATAAAACAAATCATCTAGCAGCAGATGCCCGAGTAATTATTCACACACACAGCTGCCGTAAATATTAGCAGCTCAGGCCCTGAGCAACGCCGCTGAGGGGGAGAGAGGGAGAGGAGGGAGCAGAGGGGGCCGAGAAGGGGGTGGGGAAAGAGAGCGAGAGAGGGGGGAGAGAGGGGGGAGGTTGAGAGAGAGGGGGAGGGAGACAGACAGACAGAGATTAAGGGTTGGCAGAGAGAGTGAGAGAGAGGGGAAGGAAATGTAGAGGGTAGAGAGAGATTGAGTTGGTGGGCGGGGGGGGGGGGTGAGTGAACAGAGAGAGTGAGCACAACAGAGGAAAGAGGGAGAAGATGGGCCATGAAATACTTCACAAACAAAAAGGGGAAAGAGGAAATTAAGGGATAAACAAAGGGCAAAAGAAGAAAAGGAGACACATTAACCATGAGGGAGGGTGAGGCGGGAGAGGGGCGGGTGAAGGAAAGGGGAGGCGGTGAAAGGGTGTACGTGAGCGTGCGCTGGCCATCCAGACAATTTAATTAGGTGTCACCTTTAGGACGAAGCGGCTCAATGGATTGGTTCCAAGTCTCCTTGAAAGAGCAGCGCAGGAGTATTTGTTGTGTGTCAGGTACTATCACACTCTCAAGGCCCGCCTACACTTTGTTTTAGAAAACATGACGCCAATAAATTAGAGGATCCAAAGAGCCTGAACACAGACTCCACGGCCGCTCGCTCTGGCTGCCCACCTCGCTGATGGGAAAAGGGGGGCTATATCTAGTTAGGTTGCGTCGCTCTGATTGAAGGTTGGACGTTATATATATATATATATATATATATATATATATATATATATATATATACACGCCGCCCAGCACTGAACGCTGGTAACAAAATAAAAATGGGTATAAGAAATTGAAAGTTACTGCTAAGTGTTTTTCAAGGAGGCTGGTTTATCAGGAGCTGATTTGAGAGAGCCTCCACATAGGGGTGTGTGTGTGTGTGTAAGTGAGTGTGCGTAATTGTGCACATGAGTGTGCACGCGCATGCGCGCATGCACGCGTGCCTGAGTGTGCGGACGCGCCTAATTCCGACAGCGCCGCAACAATCATAGCAGCTTGCGTCGGGACGCGTTTCCCGCCGTGCGGCCCCGGCGCCGTGGCGAGCGCGTCCTCACCTGCACCAGGGCCTCCTTCATGGCGGCCCAGTTGGAGACCCTCCAGGCACACTCCAGCACCAGGTAGGGGTTGGAGTGTCCTTTGGACTGGCCGTACTCCGTCAGTGGCTCCCACTGGTTCAGCTCCTTGGAGCAGCTGGAGGGGACAGGGGGAGAGGGGGACACCAGGGCCATGAGGCTGGGGAGCTGTGGTCACGCCCAGAGCACCCAGCACTGTTTCCTTTGCCATCTCCGTAGACGCTGTCGTTTTTTAGTTTTATTTGGCGATCTGCTTATTTCATAACTCACACACACACTTGATGATAATTTCCTTTCGTTTGTATTAAAATTCCTCACTGGTCCAGTTAAGAGCGACGGGGCGGCAAAAGGGCCAATTACACAATAAAATGTTTTAGTGGAAGTCGTAAAAGAAACCAGCAGTAATAATCATCCTAATAAAAGCGGGGCCCGCCTCCTGGCCTACCGGATCCAGTGGTCCTCACAGAGCTGGTACTCGGGGAAGATGGCGGGGGACACGCTGTTGCGCTCATGCTCCTTGCGGGCCTTGTCGGTCGCCTTCTCGTAGCTCTCTTGTGCCTGGGGAACACAGTAAGTTTAGCAGCACGTCTCTCCAGAAGCAGCACCTTTGAGGTCAAAGACTGCCTGCTCTGATCTTATCAGCATACATGTTTTACAAACACTACCCCACGGAAGGGGTTTGCGGAATCATTAGTAAGCAATGTCACTGACTACAAACAGACCGCACAATGAGAGCACAATATACTGTAGCAAAGAGAATCATTTAACAAGGTAACGCTTAAGAACGGGTCCTCAAGCTTTCAGACACTGTTTGAGTAACCCCAGACGCTGCGCTAAGATCAAACAAACAGCACAAAAATAGAGACGGAGGAGACGTGTCCTCACTTGTTCGAAGAAGCCATGTTGCTCGTAGGCGATGGCGGTGGCCGTCTCGGGGAACTTGCACCTCTTCTGCCACAGGCCCGCCCACATGTCCTCCTCCTGCAGCAGGGAGTAGAGCTCCGCCAGGGAGTCCAGGATCTCCTGGTGGGCAGAAGGAGACGGGAGGATACATCAGAGGTCCCAATAATCACCAACACTTCACTGGCGGACGGCCGCACGCTCTTATTTTGAATGTGGAATGTGCATCTATATCATGGGCTGTCACAAAGATCATGCACTCATTTTATTTCCAAATCTTTCCAAATCCCTTGGTAGTCGCTCCGACCGCTCCCCGTTTGCCTTGTAAATGGCCGTGCAGTAAAGCGTTGCCTCACTTACTAAATGCGATCAAATCGCTACGCTCACTTTTCTGAGCGCCAGAGCCCTAAACTCTGGCGCCAAGACGGAAACCAAGGCGAGAGACATCGAATTCCAACGACCGGTAAAACCACACTGTGCGGCCATCAAATGATACCGCCCAACTCTTGTGTTTGCGTCTTGCCTGGCGGCAGTTAATCAATAACAAACACTCTTCGACCCAATCCAAAACCTTCTACACGACGGATGGGCCGATCGAGGCACTCAAACGCCTCGAGACATCTCGGAATGCAACCGCCGTGACCTGGCCTCTAGATTACAAACTCATTGGTACACTCCTGCCCTAATCGGTGGGGTGTACCCCACCTGTACCACACCTGGTGCGGGTCTACCTGCCCTTACCTGCTGGGGCGGGCTGATGCTCTCCTGCTCGTAGAACTCGGTGCTCTGCTTGGGCTTGCCGTGCAGGCTGAGGCCCTTCTCGAAGGCCTGCTGCTCCAGCATGATGGTGGAGCGCAGCCACAGGTTGTGGGTCTTGCCCAGGTACTTGAGCACGCACGGCCGGATGGGGATGGGCGGCACGCACTGGGACATGGCCTCCACGAAGCAGTTGAGGGCGGAGGGCTGGCAGTCACGCTGTGCCTGGTGGCTGCCGCTGCACAGGAAGGGGCTCATCTCGCCCGACAGCGTCTGGACGGAGGACAGGGGAGCGGAAGAAACTTTTGTTACAACTTTTGTTTTTGATCGACTTTTGTGAGTCTAAGGACAGGGCATTGGAGAGAGAGAGAGAGAGAGAGAGAGAGAGAATGCCTATGAAGCACAGGGACTTGATGAACTCACTATGACTAGTTGGTTCAAGCGGTCCAACTTTATACAAAGAGTGCTTCTCCTGCAAACCTGTGCTTCAAAGGGAAGCATCGACGACGAGAACAAGAACTATCGATATTCCGTGCCAACGTTTTTAAACTTCAAAACACACAGACGAACCGTTGGTGGGAGTGATTGGTTCCCCGGCAGTTTGACAGGCGATGGTGGACATTAATGCCCCCCCCCCCCATTCCTTGGAAATGGAGTTGAAAGATTGCGCGTGTCATCCCGTTCAAAATGAAAGGTAAATTAGCATTCGATTCCGGGTCCATAATTGAAGGATGTGCTGACGGCTAAGCTCATCAAGCTAGATAAACCACTCCATTTACCCAATCAATTAAAGTAATATGAGGCGGGAAGGCTCAGCGTGCGGAATAACACCGCTGTGTTAAGCCGCCAGCGCACACGCGAGCACGCTCCGCACTTTCCACGCCGCTGCGGAGCGCGGGGTTGAAAACAACATGGTTTGGCGTTTTTCTATTTCCAGGGCCTATTTCGGAGGTGTAGTTGGTGTAGCTCAATCACTTCAAATCAAAGGCTTTCAACGACTCTCTAAATACTCCAGGCATCTGGTTCATTAAACTCATTACAGGCCTCTCTCTCTCTCTCTCTCTCTCTCTCTCTCTCTCTCTCTCTCTCTCTCTCTCTCTCTCTCTCTCTCTCTCTCTCTCTCTCTCTCTCTCTCTCTCTCTCTCTCTCTCTCTCTCTCTCTCTCTCTCTCTCTCTCTCTCTCTCTCTCTCTCTCTCTCTCTCTCTCTCTCTCTCTCTCTCTCCTTTCCATATTTAGCATAAACGAATCTGTCCTCATTAAGCGGAATAGCGCCTTCCCTTTGCCAGCAGTGGGATCGCCAAGGTCACGGTTAACTGTCGTCTTCGTGCTCCACATCACCAAGAAGACACGTTGGAGCTATTTGTGTGTGCGTGTGTGGTTGGGTGTGTTGTGTCAATCACTACTGACCACGGAGGTAAGTAACAAGCCGCTGTATGACTGTCCCGCGGAGGTAGTGTAGGTGGATGAAGTGTGTGTGTGTGTGTGTGCAAGTGAATCTATCCCCGTGCCCAATTGTCTCCGTGTGTGTACGTGTGTGTGTGTGGGCGGGCATGTGTTTACCGGCGCTCGCCTCGGATTGCGTCTCACTTTGTCCGCGAGTCCATCTGTGGAGCTGATTCTATCACCTCTTTTTGAGGCAAGTGTGCTTCTGCCAGCTGCCAGATCCTCAGAAGTTCCCCCCCCCACACACACACACACCCCCGGACCAGACAGGTCATCCCGGAGCCAGCCGTCCGTGTCGGGGAGCGTGGCGGTGGCCCTGGGTTGACTGATCAGAGACACGGGCCAGCGATGGCTCTCGCTGGCCACTGCCTGCTGACCCGTCTGTCCGGGTGACCTTCTGTCACGCGCTCGTAGGCGACCCGGCCGCGCCGAGACATACGGATATGCTCCTGGCTGGCGGCTCAGTCACTGCCAATCGCTATCATTTTTCCTCGACACAGAGGGACACTTCCTGTCGTTAAGGAGCAGGCCGGAGGAGGTCTCGCTCCAGGAGGCCCAGCCGTGGGCTGAACCTCGTAACCGGTACGCTGCAGCTGGGAAGCGATGAGTTCCCAGCGCGGGTCGTGAGAGAGAAGCTAGGGGGCCGCGGGTATGCTCCCTTCTCAAGCATGCCCAGAGGCAGGCTGGGACACTGGGGAAGGGCTTGGAGGGGAACACCCTAACCTCTCCCATGTTCACACAGGAAGTGGAAGACGGCGTAGACGGGCTTCAGAGAGGACCAGACACCGTGAACCTCTCCGAAACCTACGATGCACTACGCACTCTGCATGACAAAAAGGGACCTTCAGCCATAGAATCGGCAAACCTACCACAAATGAGGGCCGTCTGTCGACACATTTGCGAGCCCTTCTACCAGACGGGCAAGGTCACAGAGACTTATTTTGTTTGGGTAATTATCGCTGCACTTCACCGCTAACCAAGGTGTTACTATCGCACTCAAACATGACGCCTGAATACTTGTGAGCCCAAACCATATGAGCCCATTCCAATTCATTCGCTTCCAATCAGACACGTCTGTCTGTAGAAGCCCATCTGTTCATACGCACGGCCCGCCTGCAGAGAACAAGGTTCCCTGGGTGTAGGGCGCAGGGTTTCAGCGCCGGCCCGGTCACGAGGGGAGACCGGGTGACATGGGGGGGGGGGGGGACGATGGCGGGTCAGAACTCACGTGCTGCTGCCGGTCGGAGAGGATCTTCCAGAGACGAGGGAAGAGCTGCACCCAGGTCTTCTCTGCCAGGGGGGTGGAGATGTGACAGAGCTGGACCAGGGCATTCAGGAGGGCCCCCGTCTGGACACACACACACACACACACACACACACACACACACACACACACACACACACACACACACACACACACACACACACACACACACACACACACACACACACACACACACATAAATTCAATAGAGATCAGATATCAAAGATCAGTCGGAACAATATAAGTCAATAAAACAACTTTATACACCCATGTATAAAAGTATACATGAGTGTATGAATTAATTTATATAAGCCTGATTGGACAGCAGTGTTAGCCTGGCTCCGCCCGCCTAAGTACTTCCGCTCAATTTGAATTTCCCTTCAGTACTAGGTCTGGACCTGCTGTATGAAATTTGGTTTTCTGGTGCCGCCACAGCGGCCACCAATCAGCGAACAGAGGGCGTGTCTGAGAACAATGACGATAAAGTCGTACGCCAGTTTGAGTTGTTGTTGTAGGTCGGTAGTTGATTTACAATGTGCAATTTTTCCCTGCTAAATTAAATTCGACGAACAAAACCTGCAGCTGTTGTTGACGGACATTTTCGTGCAGACGCGCAAGGTGTTTGGTTTGTGTACAACCTGCGCGTGATTCCCGGCGCATGACATACGTCACAACCAAACGTTAGCGATTGGTTATGGCAGATCCAGAGTGGCACTGGGCAGATCCAAACATTTTAAACTTCAACAGACACCCGCCTTCAAGTGAGTTAACGTTTGTCAATTGATTAGGTCCAGACTCTCTGTACAAATTAAATGAAATGAAGTGAAGTACGAGAGTCTGGTAGAACCAGGCTACAGCATTGGTGCTCCAACAGACCAAATTTGGCCATTAAAGGCCGGCGAAGCTGTTTAAAATTAGTGATTAATTATTAAGCCTCACCATTTCATTAAAAAAAAAATCATCATTTTAAAATATGAATGTCACGACCCACTAAGACAAGACTGAACGGAGAGATGTTGACATTTGCTTTGATGAAAAGGCGTCGGGTTAATGCTTTTCCTTTGTATTTTAAACGAGGGTAAATAGCAATTTCAATATAAATTGGAAAAAGAAAAAATCAAGCTGGTCGTTTAAAAACACAAGTGCGTGCTTGCGTGCGTGCGCGTGCGAGTCTCCGTCCCGGCGTGCGTGCGTCTCCATGGTTACCTTGACCTCCCGCAGCGAGTCCAGGAACTTGTCGTGGCGGTTGGTGAGCATGTGCAGCTGGTTCCCGGCGTCCCGCTCCGCCTGCTCCTTGGTCTTGGGGAGGGCGGTCTGGTCGCCGGGCGCCAGCTCAATGTCGATCTCCACGTCCTGGGGGGAGGAGCAGGAGGAGGGAGGCGTGAGAAGGAGGAGCAGGAGAGCGTTGGGTAGGAGAGAGGAGGAGGAGGAGGAGGAGAGGGAAGAAGGAGGAGGAGAGGGTTGAGTAGGAGAGAGAAGGAGGAGCAGGAGAGGGTTGAGTAGGAGAGAGGAGAAGGAGGAGGAGAGTGAGGTGTGGGGAGGAGAGAGAAGGAGCAGGAGACGGTTGAGTTGGAGAGAGGTGTGAGGAGGAGGAGAGAGCAGGAGAAAAATAAGAGATGCATGAGTAGGAGAGAGAGGCAGGAGAGGGTTGAGTAAGAGAGAGGAGGAGGAGGAGGGGGGGGGGAAGAAGAGAGGTGTAAGTAGGAGAGAGAACATGAGAGGTGTGAGTAGGAGAGAGGAAGAGGAGAGAGGTGTTAGTAGGAGAGATGTGTGAGGAGTGAGGACGTGAGAGGAAGAGGAGGCGTGAGGAGAAGGAGTAGAGCAAGGGCGTGGTGGAGGAGAAGGAGGAGAAGGAGGAGTGTTAAGGATGTGTAAATAGGAGGGGGGCGGAGGAGGTGGAGGAGTAGGAGTGAGATGCACAGGGCAAGAAAAGGGGATAAGGGATAAGATGAGGAGACAGGAGAGAACACGGAGAAGGAGCAGTAGGTGTCGCAGGGGGTGCAGGGGCGAAAACAACAGATCCTTAATGATGGCACTAGCCATGACATGTCCCTGTTGTGCACGCACGCTGTTCTGAAAGGGCACGTCGGAGGAGGAGGTCCGAGAAAGTGCAAACATCCACCGTTTGATTTACAACCCAGAAAGTTACACTTCTCGTTTAGTTTCAAGGTAAAGCTTTGTTTGTCTTTGTAATGACTCTGCATATTTGGCTAATAAATCAGCGGCAGCACATTATCCTGCATTTCAGCAGAGGTACATTAGAAGAGCTTCAAACTCCACTGTGATGTTAATCATTCACCTTTTGGTTTTTTGAATGGAAAGTCTTGCTTAAGGCGGAACTTTACTACATAATTACTTCCTGAAAACTGTGGTTCAGTCTTTAATGAAACACTGAATAAAACACTACAACTTGGATCAATGGTATCCACAACAATATGATCATCAAGTTTAATATACCATTTTTTTTTACAACATCCTCTGTTACACACTTGAGAAAGGGCAATACACAAATAACTGTGCCCTTTTCCCGCCTACTGTGTGTGTGTGTGTGTGTGTGTGTGTGTGTGTGTGTGTGTGTGTGTGTGTGTGTGTGTGTGTGTGTGTGTGTGTGTGTGTGTGTGTGTGTGTGTGTGTGTGTGTGTGTGTGTGTGTACGCATTAAGTCCCACTGCTGCACCCAGACATTATATGCGTTATGTCTCCATAGATGCGTGTGCGTGGACATGTGCAAGGCCCTCGCCCTCGCCCTCTTCCTCCTCCTCCTCCTCCTCCTCGCACCCACCTCCTCCTTGGTCTCGCTGTTCTCCCGCTCGCGGGGCTCCTGCTTGACGTGCGTCGCCATGGCGAAGGCGGCGCGGTCATGGCTGTCGGCCAGGTTGATGACGTTGGTGATGGACGGCAGCATGGAGCCCTGGCAGCTGGTGCCGATGATGGTGTTACGCTCGCACACCGCCAGCAGGAGCTGGGGACGGACAGACGCACGCAGTCAGAAAGACAGCCGGATATACGTACTCATAGTAACTCGGCAACAGACAGACATACAGGCGTAAGAGATTTTTCAGTTAAATATGAAATAAAAAAAGGGTAATATACAACATTGTATCACTGCTTTATAACCTAACGCTGCTTTCAAACCTCTCTCAATCATGCGTCTTCTATAATCTTTTGCCGTTTATTGACTTCATAAAATGTGAAGTGTAACTTTATGACAGAATCCCATTATTATCCTTAATTGGTTTTCTATTCATTTTTCCATTCTCAATTTTTATAAAATAGAAAGCTAAATACGACATACAAAAGCGATATGACAGCTACTGTTAGATACATGTGATTAAGGAGCGGGGAGGGTTCAGTCCTTGGGGTAGAGGGGTCAGTCCTCTTTGGGTAGAGAACACCCCTCCTCTAAGCAGACAGAATGGGCCGGTCCACCGGCGAACCAGCAGACGGCTGCAGGGCGGGCCCCCACCTCGGTGCACTGCTTGATCCAGAAGTGGCTGCCCATGGCCTCCCAGTTCTGGGAGCAGCAGATGTAGAGCAGCCGCTCGTAGACGCGCCGCTTCATGGACGAGTCGAACACCTCGAAGAACTTGGCCCGGATGAGGGCCTGGGGGCAGCGCAGGCCCGACAGGAAGGCCGGCTCCAGCTTGGACGTGATGTCACTTCCTGAGAGGCTCTCATCCCTGGGGGGAGAAAATGAATAATAATTGGGAATACAATCAAAAAAAGAGGGAAAACTAAATATGTAACGCAACATAAAAAAAATGGGTGTTTCTAAAAACACACACGATGAAGCAGGGTCGTTCCTTACAATGCGGTTCTTCCGACACGGCAAAGTTTGAGTGTGTACATAATTATATTTAAAAGGAAATCCTAAACCTAAAAATAAAAAAATCAAGTCGCAGTGCACACGTGCAATGGACTGCAATTCCCCGTAAGTGGCTTTGGAATAACATTTATAGTAAATAATTGAATTGTTTCTAGCATTTCCCCGCGCAAGACGCAGCGCCGGGGGATAACAGAGCTGGGGATCATGGCTCCAGCTGGATATTAATTGCGCTCGGCTATGCAAAGGCTGCCGGGATCTAATGGCACCAAGAGCGCTGACAGCCTTGCATTAAAATACCTTGGCATTAACATCTTCTTAGGACTCTATTGAACAGGCCTTGCGGGGGCCGTTCAGGTAACGAGACCGAGGAGAAGGGAGGGGGGACAACGCAGAGGCTAGCCTTTGACACTTCGTCAGACACATTGCTCTGCCATGGAAACAATGGATTTTCGTTATTATTCCACATCCATCACCGTTGCAGCTTGTGTCAATTTAGTTTTAGACATCGGACCCGGTTCGGACAGATAAAGTGTGTGTGTGTGTGTGTGCGCGCGCGCGCATGCACGCGCGCGCGCGCTTGCGTGTGTGTGTGTCAAGACAAAGGGAATTGAGTAGAAGAAACACATGTGGTGGCATTGGCTCAGGGGGTAGAGCGGTAGGTCGTATAGCAACCGAAAGGTCGCTGGTTCGATCCCCGACCGAGCTGGGTGTTCCCTTAGACGGTTGACACTCAGCCGGTGTATGATCGTGTGCATGAATGGACGAATGTTAGACCCTTGTTGTAAAGCGCTTTGAGATGCAGTCCATTTACCATTCACACAAAAGAGAATGTGAGCCTGTTAAAGCATGGGAAAGAGAGGGGCATGAGAATGAAAGAGATCGAGTCGGGTTGAAAGAGACCCAGTGTGACGGAGAGTAGGAATGAGGGGGCAGTGAATGACACACACACACACACACACACACACGGAGTGGGAACGGGGGAGTGGGGAAGCGAGAGGGACAGAGATGACGAATAGCCCGCAGCCGGGGGATAGGGTCTCTGCTCTCTGGCTCTCCCCCTCGAAGGGTCCCAACACCTGCTGACACGGTGCCGTCCCACTGCCGACCCACCTCCACCCTCATATCCACCCTGCTCCACCCGTGCTACGCCGACGAGGTTCTTCTTACTCATCCTCCCTCGTCCAGTGGAGAGGGAGAACCGGCCATCAACCATCCGATCTTCACCCTCTCTCTATTTTCTGTGTTTACCTTCCTCCTGCTACCCAGACCCTTCTCAGAATTAAACAAGGAAGCCGCGTATATATCTTATTCATTTTGCCTTGGTGGAGCCGGGCTTTCAAGGCCCTCTGCCGCTGCAACAGACGTAAACAAACAGCCGACCCGACGAGCGGGGCGGTCTCGGCGGACGACATTACAGCGCTGCGTCCGACCGCCGCTGCCCGGTCGAGCCCAGTCCGTAACCTTGTCAGGGATTCTATTAAGCTTCCGTCTCGTAGCCCCGCAGTGAAGCGCCTCGAATTAGTCCTCTTTGGTAAGCATGATGTACCCCGTTTTCCTCCACTAGCCCCGCTTATTTATTTAATTTCACCCCCCCCCCCCCCCCCTCCCCCCTCCATCTGCCTGAAGACGTTCGTCATGGCGGCGGCGGCGGCCACATCGACCCCGTTGATGAGTAATGGCCACAATTACCTGTAGACGTAATTAACGAGGTCCAGGAACTGGGCGTTTAGCTCAAGGTCGTCCGGGAAGCGCTTCTCGATGTAGGTCATCATCTTCACCAGCAGGATCGACTTCTCCCGCAGGTTGGGCATCTGGAGGGGCAGGATGGAGAGACGTCAACACGGTGGGTCATAGGGCGAGGTCAGGGGTCGCGGTGCAGCTCGGTCAGAGATACGGGTGTGTGTGGGTTTAGAAGAAAACGTGTGGGTGATTGGTTTCCGTGGCGATGAGGAAAGTGCAGTGCGGGCTGGGAGATGCGGATGAACGCGTTCCTTATTTTCTAAAATACACAAACTCAGTATTCAAATGCATTTTCCGACACTGACAATCCCCATTACGCGTGATTGACAGCGGCTTACGCCTGCTTATTCAAACTACACACACATCTGGGGAATGAGTTGGTTTTATTTAATGATGCTCACGGATGGGTTTTATTAAAAACATTTTTTTTCGATCGATCATATTCACTTTTCTGAGAACACCTACAGAGAAGTCATATAATCCACGGAAATATGATCTACAACATGATTACCCAAACCGTGCCTCGGCCCTTTGGCAACACCCTGAGACCTGAGCCTAGTGAGGTACTCCCCATAACAAGCAACACACTCCAAATATCCCCCATTACGCCTAAAAGTTAGAATATTGGCAGAGGACTGAAGTTTCTAGAGAACTATAATGAAGTCACTTGCAACCCGTCCCCACAAGCCATGTTCTGAACCCTTAACCTCATATCGGAGGAATACTGCTCTTGCATGGGTTTAATATAAAAAACATCAAAAGATTTGGTATAAATATAAGAGAGCGAGCGAGAGAGAGTGTGAGAGAGCAAGAGAGCAAGAGCGAGAGCAAAACCGAGAGCGAGAGAGCGAGAGAGCGAGAGAGAAAGCGATTCAATGCTCAAATTGTTTGGTTAATCACATGTTTGAGTGATACACCGATAGGGGGGAAATCAGTCAAAGTTGCTTGCATCAATCACAGCGCTAGCAAGAGATGTTCTTCTGGATGGATTCACGGGTTAAAAGAGAAAGAACACAACCCATGAACAGCCAGACATGCGGCCCACCTGGTTGGCGGCCATGGGGGAGTTGTTCTTCACCCACTCCTCCACGATCTTCACCACCGCCCGCAGGATCTTGGCGTCGGACTTCTCGATGAGCGACGTGAGGATGACCTGGATGAAGTTTTTCCTCATCTCCATGTTCATGACGGACAGCCGCGTCTTCACCAGGTCCAGGCTCAGCATGACCAGCTCACTGGTCACTATGGGTACAAGAGCGCAAGGGAGGTCGTGAAAAAAAAGGCTGATCATAAAATGGAAGTTTGACAAACAATGGCAAGTAGGGCTGCTGTGATTGGTCACTTCCTACGCTGACAATGCGTCAACGTTGATATTTATTACAGGATTATTTTAACCATGACAATTGTATTTGGTTACGGTAAATGTGTTACTTCAATATCACTGCGTGATTGGTCAGTCAGTTGCTTTTGGCTAGCATCCTTTGTCCTTTCCTGTGAAACATCTACAGACTCCTAAAATACATTTCGGCGTCAGCAGTCTGCCACCAGAGCAGTTGGGTGTAAATAGCTTCAAAATTATGGGAATACTTTGAATTGGTCGACAACAATGTCAAAAAAAATGTCTACTGTAATTCAGAACAGCATTTCTGCAATATTGAAAGTTGGACCGCCAGAAATGGCAAACGCACTGGGCCGATCACACAGCAATCTTCCAGAACGGGCTGCCCACCATTTCATTGTATTCCTACGGTAGGGCAGACCTGGACCGGCATGCCTTCTCTTGATGCTTATCTTTGGGCCCTGGCCACAAAAAAATCTCTACTCCTCAAGGGAAGAGAAGACGGGGTTCTGTGCGATCGGGCCTTAATAAGCGTAGTCTGTTCATATGTAAGAGACAAATTAGCTGTATTATTAGACGGGAGAGCTTTTGCTACTGCGGCTGCTACATTGCGCTCGTTATTAAAGTCATTATCCCTTGTTTGCCTGCTATTTTAGACTCTTCAATGAATGAGTTTTGATAATAACTTGTTGAGCGTAGAATATGGTCTTATTCTTGGTTGACTGACGTTTTGCTTATGTTTATCTTCAAAATAAGTTTCTTGGGCATACCTTATCGAATTATATAATTTCAGATATTATCTTCAAAATAAGTCTGTACAGAAATACTTATTTTTTGGCTTAAATTGTCATACATACAAATAACTCTTGAATAACGGATCAACATAATTAAAGGTTTGAAAGAAACATAACTATACCTTACTTTATTGTATTACATATTTAGCAACGCTGATATATTCGTTTTTCTCCTTTTGCCATCTCTTGCACTAAGATCTCAATGTATCAAATCTATTTTTTTGGGGGGAGAAAAATTGTGTGTTTAGATAACATTTGTTATTGTTAGTGGCAGCCCTACAACGGTTTGGGCCCAGTTATGTTTTGTTCAGATTTAATTTTGGTAGAACCAAGTGTTAACCACATGAGATCCAACGCATGACTTAAATCCTGAAACTGTGACAGTCAATAAAACCCCAAACAACGTAAAGCTGTGAAATTAAATGTTCGGGTAATGAGATACTGCGAGACTTTTCCAAGACCCATGCAGGGCAGGCACTCTTTGGACTGTAGAGTGACTGTAATTGTTTGCAGCGGAGGGTTAAATGGCTGTGTTTTCTCCGATAAAGTAATTAGAGGTCTGCTTAAGGACTGGATAGCATCTTTCGGCCATTACCAGCCTGTCTGAGGGACTAAAAAACGAATGGGTTCCCTGGCTGCTATCTTTAACGGGACACCGACCGGACATGTCGGCAGGAACATCTGAGGCGTGGAACTGAAGCGTTCACTGTTTAAACCAGGATCGAAATGAACGAAACACAGAACATTAATGTTACCTTAACTGTAATTCAACCTAACATGCCTATGCTCTCCTGTCCCTTGTCCAGCAGACACAGAATCCTTTTCTAAGCTATCGTGCCATCCAAACAGAAATCCATGACTCTTCAAACCCCTGTCTTCTCCTGGTCTTTCTGAAGCAGTGTATCTGTCATCGTATTCCACAGAGACACCTTGGTCCCAATACAGCCATTGGAACCGGACCCCAGGTACATTCCCAGTGAAACCAGGCTCTCTGGAGTTTGATCCCTCCTGAGTGATAGCACCATTCAGAGAAACACAGCTGAGCCTATTGATGCAGAAAGGTCAGCGGTGGGCCCGGTACGGCCCCAGCACTGGGACACACAGGAGATCTGGGCCTTGAGATAGCCCAGAAGGGGTCACACTGTGTAAGTGTGCAATTGTGTTCACCCGCATCAATGTCCTTCTGAGTTTTTCTCCCAAGACTGCTCAGATTGGTTGCTACCTTTTTATGTGAGCACAGCCACCCAAGATCTCTGGGTTTTCATGTGTACGCCTTCCGCATTTCACAAGTACAATTCCAGCTAGTTGTGTTTTTTTTGCACACATCGCAGAGCTTTCACGGCCTCTGTTGAACCGAGAAACCTTAGAGTGATCTGTGAGGGTGTTCAGTCTCTTGAACATTTACCTGTTACACTCCTATAATGATCTAGGCGTCCATTGTATGCATACCTGCGTTGCCATCGATTCTCGTATTTCTAATAAACCTGGACCTGCATGATACCAGTGCTGTTCAGAGAGTGTGCTGGTCTGAGAGTCTGCTCCGACTGTTAACTAGAACAGTAGGTCGTCTACGAGCATCAGCCCTCTCTTTCACCTGGTACCGTAACTGTACTGGACTGAGAGTCTGGTACCTAAAACAGTACGTCCTATATGATCATCAGCCCTCTCTTTCACCTGGTACCGTACCTGTGCTAGTCTCGGCCGTCCCGGGGTTAGCCTGCTGCAGGCTCAGGTGTTCCCGCACCATCTTCTGCAGGGAGCGCATGAAGACGGAGATGAGGCGGTCGATGTAGCTGGCGTTGTAGCTGCACGCCGACTTCAGGATCATCAGCGTTCCTGGAGGAGCACGAGGGAAGAATAGTAAGAAAGGGTGTTTGGTGCCGGGGAAAACCAAAAGGCCCGACAGCTTTGGGACCTCCACATGGAACGGAAATGGGGGAATCAGAAAACTGGTGACAGAGCATTTGCATTTGTGGCCCCCAATGCACCCAGGTACACACGCACCTAGCAAGGTACACACACAAACATGCACACGGTACATTGAAAGACACACACACAGACAACCAACTACCCAGGCAATAACACAAACACACATCCAGGTACGCACACACACACACACACACACACATACACACCCAGGTATGCAAACACACATCCATCCAGGTACACACACACACTCTCTCTCTCTCTCTCTTCAACCGCTAGAGCCAGCGAGGCGTTGACCCCCCACTGCACAGCGGCGTCCTCTTGGAAGCTCATTTTCAGTGAATGGACCAAAAGTTACAAAGAGTCAGACGACGTGTGAGCGGTATGAGTCATGTCTCCCGTCGTCCGCACTCCCCGGAGGGCGGCGGGGGGCGGGGGGGGCGACGGGGAGATGAATGTTAAAATGTCAGCCCTCAGGCCGGACGCATGCATCACCCAGCCTGGCCTGCCTCCCCCTGCGCCCTCCGGCGGGGGGGGAGGAGTGGGGGAGAGGGGGGAGGGGGGCTGTCAATGTGGGACCCCGTATCAGGTAGCGTTACATTAGGATGCTCTCCGATAACCATTTGTCACCTTGAAGACCCCCTTTTACTGGAACGGACCGAGAGAAAGCTACGTTTCAACGTGCTTGAAATTTGATATTCAGAAATATATATATATATAAATATATACTCACAGAGACAAAGCAAGGGACAGAGAGAAGAAAAAAAATAAGGAATTTGCTGCGACTTTGTAAAAGGGGAAACTTAAGACGAGGCCGCCCGGCCCGGCCTCTCACGGCCCCCTCCCCGCCATCAAAACAGGGTGACAGCTGGGTGACTAAAGGGGAGGAAGGGGCTGTAGCGGGGGGCCCGGCGAGGAAAGCTTAATCCATCCCAAGACGCGGGCTCTCTGCGCACGGGGCCGTGGCGTGCTGTTTAACCCACCAGCTGTTGGCCCCCCCAATGGTGGCCCTTCACTTTGCATTTTAATGACCCCCCGCTCGCCGCCTCAGCGGCCAAGCCGGCCCAGTGGTTTGTCCAGCGCTGATGGCATAAGGGGGGGGGGGGCATGTGTGTGAGAATGTGTGTGCATGAGTTTGTGTGTTATAAAGTGTGCATGATAATGTGTGTGTGGTCACACGTATGTGTGTGTGTGCGCGCGTGCGTGCATGCGTGCGTGCGTGCGTGTGTGTGTTTGGTTGGGTGGGAAAAATAAAGAAGCCATGACTGGCTGTTATGAGCTTCTTAAGTGAGCGTGATCACAAGTGCTCACATGCGGACTGAAGTGGGATAAATGTTTGAAAGTGGGGGAGAAATTGGGAATGAGACAGAGATAGAGAGAGAGACAGCGAGACTGAAAGAGCGCCCGATACAGAGGGAGAGAGAGGTGGGCAAGGGTTTTACATAACAGAAACCGAGAGAAGGGGAGAGAGAGACAGAGAGAAAGAGAAAAAGAGGCCGTGACAGAAAAGAGACAGAGCGAGAGAGAACGAGGGAGAGGTGGTTAGAGGTTTTAAAGAACAGAAACCCGAGAGAGAATGAAAGAGACGGACAGAGAGATCAAGCGAGAGAGAGAGACAGATAGAGAAAAAGAGACAGAGCGAGAGAGACAGAGAGCGAGAGAGAGGGGTGGTCACAGAACAGCAGCAGACGTTTTACAGAACAGCAGCAGAGAGAGAGAGAGACTGAGAGTGAGAGAGAGAGTATTTACCAAAGAGCTGCGTGGGGTTGGCGCTAGTGGTGGCCTTCTCGTAGTTGGTCAGGCCCTCGTAGATGACCTTCCCCACGGCTGCGTACAGACACTCCAGCTCCTCGTACTTGGACGCCACGGTGGACGTGCCGATGGACGTACCTTGAGGGCAGGAACACAACAGCGAGGTCAGCGGCGAGGGCAGGACGAACGGGTAGAGACCTTGTGTGTTCTGGTCCTCCCGTGTTAGTCATTAGAGGGGACATTCGTTTTGCTATGAACTAATAGAGAACGAGTCGTTCTCTAGGTAGAACGCGTTTCTGAGGGCGTTTGTGGACTACGTGTATTAGTGGGAATTAATGAGAGTGAAAGAGGTGTGTGTGTGTGTGTGTGTGTGTGTGTGTGTGTGTGTGTGTGTGTGTGTGTGTGTGTTTTTATTTTGTCAACACAAAGAAAAGGTAATTTTCTATAAAAAGTACTTAAATCTGATGAGAATTATGGTGTTTGTTTGTGTGTGTGTACATTAATGTGCGTGTGCGTACATTAACATGCGTGTGCACGTATTCGTAAGTCTGCGTGTGTGACGATTTGATAAGCGCATGTATGTGTATGTATATACCTGTGTGTATGTGCGCGTGTGTGAACGTATATGCCTCCGTGTGTATACGGGTGTGGTCGGCGGCCCGGCGTGACTCACTGGGCTCCGTGGGGAAGATGCTCATGAGGCGCGAGAGCAGCGAGTGGACGGCCCGGAGCACCTTGGTGTTGCCGCAGGTCATGCAGGCGGCGATGCCCCGCTGCAGGGGCTTGAAGTGGGCCAGGATGGCCGGCGACTGGAGCACCGTCAGCAGGAAGCACAGGATCTCCAGCCCCGTGCAGATGTTGGAGAAGTTGGCCTGGGCCGGCTGCTCCTGTAGAGGGGGGGGGGGGGGGGGGGGGGGGGGGGGGGAGATGGAGGTGGGAGAGATGATAGAAAGGAAGATGAGGGAGGGAGAGAGAGGGGTGGGGGAAAAAGAAAGAGTGGGTCAGAGTGGTTCAGAAACATGAACACCCGGCTGCTTTTCTATGTGAAATGAACTTGACTTATTCATGGGCTCCATTAACGCTGCATAACAATAAGAGCACGTAGAGGCCTCGTGTACACACACACACACACATTAAATCAATATTCTGTACACAGAGAGACGTATTCCTCACACAAAGAGGACCGCCGCTATTACCGTCGGCACTAAACCAAAGATCAATGGCCGACATCAAAACCTAATTTTGTCTAAATTGCAATCAAGGCCTACAATAAAGCGTGCGCCCCGGGGGATAATCTGGAGCAGATCCGTAGCACTAATCTGGGCTAATGAACAAGGTGACTCCTGTGATAAGGGCCCTGGTAGACATCAGGGGCCCGTATCGATCTGACACCGTATTACCCCGACGACACGGGCCGAGGCGAAGTTGCCATGGAGATAGGCCACGTCTATGTGCTGTACAGTGTGACCGCTGTGATTTTTCTGCCCCGAGCAGTGCTGTTGAGTTGTGTGTTTGAGGTGCACTATGCTGAGGTGTGTGTGCACTTTGCTGATGCGCACACGCATAGTGCTGGTGTGCGCGCACTCGGAACGAGCTCTGGTTTTGGTGCGATCACTGATTCCAGGAGGGCTTGGGTGCATTCCAAAGTGATATGAAATGAGAAATGGTCTCCCACGATCATGACTAGTGGGAGCAAAAATGAAATCCCGGGGAGAACTCTGGAACATTTAATTAAAAGCCTATTAATATTACAATCAGTTAGTTCAAAGTCTTTCTGACGGTTCTGCCGATTCCGACAAAAGACAGCAGGTGTCAAGAGTGCTACCGAAGGGATAGAATTATGTTCTAATATCTGAATACAAATATAACAAAGGATAATTGGGTTTTCCCATGTTCGGCCGTTGTGTCAAAGGCTTCCCTTATCTCAAATAAGCGTTGAGGTGAATAGTTCTAGGACTGAGGGATTACATATATATTATATAGATATTTGTATTGTATCCCTAGAATATTGGGACAAAATGTAGCCAACCTTCTAACTGTGGTTCGCAACTACTTGCAAAAAATGACGATAATGACAATGTGACCATTGAGGGGGTTGCAGTAGGGGGCACCTGTGTTATATATTTTTTCAAATTTAACAAAAAGCATTCTGTGGTTTCCCAGCATAATTTATAATATATATATTTTTGTAATAAATATTAAGTGTTGTATTGCATGGCTGATTGTACTGGCGTTTATAATCCAGTGGCAGTTCTGTGCCACAGCTGGACGCATGGAGGGGAAACACTGCTATGGGCTGGTTAACACATGCTAATACCACCCCCCACACACACACACACACACACCATTTAATCAGTGCCATGCCAACACAATGGGCACATAAAGCGAGATCTGATTCACAGCAATGTTCATTAGCCGGAAGAAGACGGCTGGTCAGCTACAACACAATCCCCTGAGGCTGTGTGCATGTGCATGTGCATGTGTATGCGTGTGTGTGTGTGTGTGTGTGTAAAGCCTTGTTTGTCAGGCTGTTCCCTGTGGGACTTGTAAAGGCGGGCAAGGAAGTGAAAAGAGAGGTGGAACAGGAGAAGAGCGGGAGGGAGGGAGGGAGGGAGGGAGCGAAGGGGGGAGGAGGGAGGAAGGGAGGTGGGCCGGAGCAGTGAGCCACGCCGGGGGAAAACACGGCGCGGTGGCGACGGCCAGCAGCGATAACCTTGTCTGGGTCACGGCAAACAGGGAGGGGGGCTACAGGTGACCATGAGGGACAGCGAGTGGAGGAGGAGAGGAGGAAAAGACAGGAGGGAAGGTAAGAGAGAAAGGAAAAGAAAAACAGAAGCAAAGAAGAAGGAAGGCAGGCAGGAATGAGGCAAGAAAGAAAGACAGAAGGAAGAAATGAAGAGGACCTGATGAGGGGAGCTGAAGACGTGGTGGGAGAAAAGGAGTGGGAGGAGTGGGAGGAGGAGTGGGAGGAGAGGGAGGAGGAGAGGAGGAGGAGTGGGAGGAGGAGAGGAGGAGGAGTGGGAGGAGGAGGAGAGGAGGAGTGGGAGGAGGAGGGGAGGAGTGGGAGGAGGAGAGGAGGAGTGGGAGGAGGAGGAGGAGTGGGAAGAGGAGTGGGAGGAGGAGGAGAGGAGGACGGGAGGAGGGGAGGAGGAGGAGAGGAGGAGTGGGAGGAGGGGAGGAGAGGAGGAGTGGGAGGAGTGGGAGGAGGGGAGGAGGGGAGGAGTGGGAGGAGTGGGAGGAGGGGAGGAGGGGAGGAGGAGAGGAGGAGTGGGAGGAGTGGGAGGAGGGGAGGAGTGGGAGGAGTGGGAGGAGTGGGAGGAGGGGAGGAGGGGAGGAGTGGGAGGAGGAGAGGAGGAGGAGAGGAGGAGTGGGAGGAGAAGAGGGAGGAGTGGGAGGAGGGGAGGAGGAGGAGAAGAGGAGTGGGAGGAGTGGGAGGAGAAGAGGGAGGAGTGGGAGGAGGGGAGGAGGAGGAGAGGAGGAGTGGGAGGAGGAGAGGGAGGAGGAGTGGGAGGAGGAGTGGGAGGAGTGGGAGGAGGAGGGAGGAGGAGAGGAGGAGTGGGAGGAGGAGGGGAGGAGTGGGAGGAGGAGTGGGAGGAGGAGACACAGCGTGCCGAGGAACAGGAGGTGTGGAGAAGGTGCTGGAGATAGATTGGGGTGGAGGTGGGGGGTGGTGGTGTCGGGGTTGGGCTGGGCTGATAGGAAGAGGAACGGGCCCCGGCGGTGGACTGGATAGACTTCCCGTTATCTTCCCCCGCTGTCATTATTTTGTCATTATGCCGCCCGGCGCCTCACTCAGAGCATTAGCGATAACGGACAAAGGGAGCGAAGTGTTTGGGCCAAACAAGCCAGTCACACAGAGCTTAACCAGGGCTGGGGACGGGGGCGACGTCCCCCCCCTGCAGTCTCCACGACACACACATTAGTTGTCCTTAACGGAGTGCGGCGCGCTGACGCGATAACGAGGAGAACACCTCTAAGCCCTTCCAGTTTCCCTGCTCCTTTAGCTCGACGACCATTTAAATAGGGAAGAAATATAAGCAACATAAAAAGGCTGTTCATATAAAGCACAGGCCCTAGGAACTCCAGGGCCAGAGTTGCACTTGCCAGGGTTATGTTTATGTCAGGTGTTGCTTGTTACCTTGCGTTGCTTTTATGTCCTTTAAGATATATTTGAGGGATTGGACGTTTGCACATGTTGGTAGTGCAGGAATAGTTAATGGGATTTCAGAATCTGAGATAAATAAAAGGCATTCAAAAGCAAAAGCAGAGTGGTTCTGCCACAGGTGACTCGCACGATTTGCGCTGGGTCCTTAAGCAATGCACCAAGTTGAAATCCACTCTATTTTGTTCTAATCCATAACTGACCTGTGCACTGCTCTCCCTATTGGGACATTACATTTAATTACTGCCAAACGAACCAAAATCTGTACATTCATAACAAAACATTTGTTTATCCAGCAGGATTGAACCAGAAATATGCTTATCGGTGCATAATTAAAAACTACAAAACACAACATTTTCTCCTGATGAAACTCTCTCTGCAATCGAGAAATTCCGCAATGCACCGTCGCCATTAAACAAAGAGCTCAGATGAAAGATCAAATCAAGAAACACGGGGAAGGAACTAGAGAGAGGAAGAAAACGACTGAAGGAAGGAAAGAACAAACCAAACCAACAAAATAAATGAGACAGACAGATAGACGGACAGGAACAAGCAAATGAAGAAAGGAAGAAGGAAAGAAAGGAAGGAAGGAAAAGAATGAAGGAAGGAAGAAACTGCGGAAGGAAGAAAGGAAGGAAGGAAAGGAAGTAAGGAAAGGAATGAAGGGAAGAAGAAAGAAAGTAAGAGAAAGGAGGAAAGATGGAAAAAAGGAAGGTAGGCAGAAAGGAAGGCAGAGGAAGAAAGAAAGGAAAACCAAAGGCAGATGGGAAGGCCGGGAGGAAGGAAGGGAGGAGAGGAGGGAGGAGAGGAGGGAGGAGGGCAGGTCCCTTACCACGGTCATGAGCAGCTTGTCGAACCACTGCAGCTTGAGCTCGGCGCGGGGCCACATGTCCGGCCGCAGGGCCGTCTTCATCAGGCTGACGCAGCGCCGCGACAGCAGCTCCCCGGGGGAGCCCGCCACGTTGGTGCTGTCGTTCACCTGCACAGGACGCAGGACGTCAGCACGGCCAGCAGGAAGTCAGCCCCAGGAAGGATCGGATGGGGCTTGTGCCCTTGATTTTTAGCTTTTTTATTAAATAGTTTTCGTTACAATTGTTACATTTGTTTAAATACTGACACATGTTAGGATTGATCCTGGGAGTTGATTGTCAGACATAAATGCAGAGTGGGTCATCTATGAAATTTTGTGTACGCTATTTTGCAAATACAAACTTTGCAATGAAGCAAAACCATCACACATGTTAAACTAGATGTGCCTATGGGTGGGTTAGCTAAATATCCTTCATGCAGAATATATGCTTAGCTGAACAATAAAAAACGTTGCCGGGAGGTGATTACAAAGCGTACGAGTGGGAGAGGTGAGGCACTGTGGTTTATTTCAGGCCTGCATCCAAGGACATCACAGCCGTCGTTACATGGCGGCAGCTGTGTGCCTTCACATGCGTGTGCTTGTGTGTGTGTGTGTGTTTGTTTGTTTGTGCGTGCACGCACGCGCGCGCTTGTGTGTATCTGTGTGTGCTTCTGCATGGAGTTGCATCGAGGACAGCCACCGGGTGTGTCCTATCTGGCCCACTAGGGAATTTAGCTGAACTTGCCCTGCTGACATGGATGGGAGAGTAATTCCTAGTGTGTGTGTGTGTGTGTGTGTTTGTTTGTGTGTGCTTGGGTGTGTGAGCATGTGTGCGTGAGCGCGTCTGTGTGAGAGGAAGAAAAAGGGAAAGGGAGAGAGAGGGCTCCCACCTGGCAGGCAATCCGGATGAGGAAGTTGACCACAGTGTCTGTGTGGGGCTTCTCCACAGGTTTGGTGAGCTGCGTCTCTGTGCCAGGCATGGTGGTGCTACGTCCAAACGCCTGTAGACACACACAAACCAGAGGACGGGCACACACGCACAATTAGACCAGGAAGAGGAGAGCTACGGAAGCGGTATTGAAATGCATTCTGGGTAAACGACCCAGTGAGACATTGAGCCTCATTTCCCCGCTGATAGTGCAAGTTCAACCAGACGGCGGCCGTTTGATTGGCTGGGAGCTTACGGCGGTGGCGGCTCCAGTGGCGGTGCGGAACCTCTTGACGTCTTGGTTGGCGGCGGCGGCGGCGGCGGCCCCGGCGGCCACGCCAGGGACAGGGGAGGGGCTGTCCGCGGGGAGGCTCCTCTTTACGGCCCCCGACGCGCTAGTGGACGCCTCGCCGGCGGGCCCGGCCTCGGCCTCCACCTCCGGCTGGATGAGGTGATGGAGGGGGGAGGGAGGGAGGGAGGTAGGGAGGGAGGGAGGGAGGGAGAGGTTATTCACTTATTTATCTATAACCCAAGAGAGGTGGGGATATTTTCCTTGCTTTAAGTTTTTAAAGCGTCCACAGTGAAACTGGGGCAGGGTCAGGAGTTGATTAGCGCCAGGCGAGAGAGGATTTATCTGGTGTAAAAGGGAAGTAAGCTTCATGGTTTGGTATTTTAACGAGCCTAGCCAAAAGATAAATGGAGTTCTCTCTTGGAATAAAAAAAACGACCGCAGCTTCAAGTTTCCTTAGAAACAAAAAAAACAACAACAACAAAGGAGAGGCTAGGATGTGGGGAAATTAATTATTCTCAAATATCCAGGCCTCGACGGCCACCAGTGGCTGCAATGAGTGAAATATCGTTTTTCATGTCCCAACACAAAATAGGCGAGTAGCAAACGCTGTTCGCAGTCGGCGGCACTGTTCAACCCTGCAGTGCTTACACAGGCATTTTCCACACGTAAAAGTGTGTGCAAGATCATCGATAATTTCGGTGATGTTTTGCTTATGTTGCACTTGTGTGCGCGCAGTCCGCACACGTGCTGGTGTCTGTGCACGTGTGTCTGTGCGTGTGTGTGCGTGTGCGGGTTCACGAGTGTGAATGCGTGGTCCTTGCGTTGTGCGAACGTGGAACCATAATCAGCCCTTGAGTGTGTGTTTGTGTGTGTGTATACGTGTGTAGTTTACCAGCTGGTCCTTGATCCTCTGCAGCTCCCACTTGATGACCACCTCGGCCAGGTCCACGGCCAGCTTCCTCTGCTCGATGGTGACGCTGGGGGTGAAGCCCAGACGCTGCATGGCGCTGATCATGTGCTGGACCAGGTGGTGGCGCACCGGGTAGTACACCTGCAACCACATCGAACCACCCCCGTCAGTCAACAAGCATCAACAACCAGCATCAATGACAAGCAAATATCACGCAATGCATCAAACAGACAAATGCGGTCCAAAACCATCAAATTCACCCTGGAATATCGTCAAAAAGCAAATACCATTATTTGCCATCAGAAACAAATCAAACGCCAATTATTACAATCTTCAATTGCCATCCAATACTTCACTTGAGTGTGATATCCCAAAAGGTTCTATGAAATGCTAGCTATTATTCTAACTGTTGCTGTGGGATAGAAACTACAACCAATTCCCATCCCTTTCGATACTACTAACAAAAGACAGCTGCTGAGCGCAATTCTTGTTTTTGTGTCCTAAAATCACCAGACACTTAAACATAAAAAAAAAATGGAACAGATTTAATTTAAAGTTCTTGTGCAAAATGAACCCCAAAGCTTAGCCAACCCAATGCATATGAACCGCATTGTGTTTGTAGTAAGCCCGGGTTTAACACTGTTTGACTGGAGTGCTTAGAGACTCTGAGGAGAGAGACACCGCAGCAGAGGGAGAGAGGGAGACTCTCTCTGAAGTCACACTCCCTCTAAGCCTCAAGGACATGATGACACACATTAGCACGAGCACTCCCAGGCATCACACTCTCTGAACTTACTGCACACACACACCCTAAAGGAACACTCACACACTAAAGGAACACTAACACACCAAAGGAAAACGAACACACACACACGCACACACACACACACACACACACACATCAACTTACACACACATGGACACACAAAAACACGCACCAATGCAGACACAGAGACATCAACTTAGACTTACACACACACACATCAACACACACAAGCACCAACTTGGACACAGAGACATCAACTAAGAGACACACACACACACACCATCACACACACACCCTTTAGAAAGGCGAGAGATGCGACGTCTACCAGATCCGCCGTTGCCAGGGAATATTAGCGCTTTTCACTTTGAGGCTAATTACGGTCGATAGAGCGGGACTTCTAAGCCACTTATGGACAGAGAGGTTAAGCCCTGTCCGTCACAAACTCACGCAGACAGACGTGGAAATGCACACTCATACACACTCATCCCCCACACACACACACACACACAACTCTATCGTCGGTCATCATCCACTCCCTGGTGTAATTATGCTGATGTGATTACATTAGATTAGTCATGTGGGCCACTGAGAGGCGCCTGTCAGCCCGCTATAGAGGGGAGCCGCTCAGCCACAAGTCAGGCTGATGCTAGACGCTGTCACCGTGACAGGCACTCATGGGCCCAGGCAGAGACGAGGGGGGGAGAGGGCGGAGAGATACAGTGTAAGTGTTAAAAGTTTCCGAAGCTTTCTAAACGCATTTCCTTACTTCTGGTGATTTGAAAGTCAAGTCACAAGCAGAAAGCCTTCGAAGACGACTCGCACCTAACCTTCACACCCACAGAAGGGTCCAGGGAGGAATTAATCTACGCTTGGTTGGCAGAGAAGTAATAGGAAAAATGAAATATACATGGAAAAAACAACGACCCTATTGTTCCAAGGTTTAAAAAGTTATAATGAAATGATGGCGGATTGAATGCGAATGTACAAGCCGAGCCAGAGACGAGCGATTCAAACCACTTGAAGCTGATATTAAAAACATAAAGGTTCAGCAGGAGTGATGTGATAATGGCGGATTAAAAGTGGATCCACAGTGAGATTGGATCAATCTGGAGCAGACGGTGGACCACGGAGAAAATAAACCAGGGTCACGAACGCCAGGCATCCACACTGCTAGAGGTTGCTGCTGGATCAGCAGATTTTAAAAAAAGCACGCTCCGCATTATGGGATATTTCAAAAACAAACCCCACAGAGATGGCACAAAAGTTTTGGACAATCAAATCTTGGTAAAACTTACCCCGCCTTATTTGGGATATTGTCATCTGTCAGATATCAACTCCTCGACTTTATAGATGACAAAGGCTTTCTTGTTTTCGCCCGCTCTATTTTTAAACCAATAAGTGTGATCGTTTTTCAAACACTCGTCCAATAGCTTGTGAACGCCTGCACTGCTTGCCAGCCGTCATCTATCAACAACAGTATTATATCTAAAAGCTGTGCGCCCCTGGCCCCCCCCCCTTACCCTGAAGTGCTGCACGATGAGGTGCAGGATGTGGACCAGCTGGGGCACGGTGTGGCCCTCCTCCACGATGATCTTGCGGGTCCAGTGGGTGAGCATCTGGTGGCCGTCCTCCATGCGGGCCGGCACGGCCGGGGTGAGGATGGCCATGGCCTGGCGCACGATGGCACGGGCCTCCATGGTGTGGGCCTTCAGAAGGCTGTGGAAGACCTGGGGGGGGGGGGGGGGGGGCACGGTTGGTCATACTATGGCGCGTTCAGTCAAAGACAAGCGCTAGGTTGCATAGAAGGTCATTACAAGTTATTGTTAATAAGACAAAATATACATTTTATTTATGGATTGTTCTTTCCCAAATGCTCAAAGACACCTTACATGATAAAACAGAAAATTGTTGGGAAATAAATTCAATGTGTTAATCACAAAATGGGACATTGATTGATATATTTCTAAATACAGATCAGACTCAGGAACTAACACTGGTACAGCTATTTCAATCGACGGCTCACCCAACTGAATAAAGGAATACATTGAGCGAAGCCCATTTCTGGGACTTAGGCTGCAAATAAAAAAAAATAAAGAAATATATTTATTTTTTTATATTAAAAAACATAAACAAAAGAGGCTTCATGTAGCGCCATCCCACATCCTGGGTACAGCCTTTGAAGATACTCTGCAAAAGGCTTCTCCACGTCTCTCTCCTCCCTCCCCCTCTCTCCTCACCTGCAGGACGATCTTCTTGTGGATGGCGAACTTGGCGATGATGTGGGCCAGCAGCAGGTGCCCGCTGTACTTGCAGGCGGGGTCCACGCAGGCCTTGGGCAGCAGGCAGGGCCAGGCGAAGGTCATGAGGCGCCGCAGCTTGCTGTTGCGCGACTTGTTGTTGTCGTGGATGTGGTGCGGCGCGTGCTCCACCAGCAGCGTGGAGAACTGCAGCAGGTAGATGCGCAGCGAGTCCAGTAGGTCCGCCTGCTTCTCAGGGTCCAGCACCTACACACACAGAGAGACACACACACACACACACACAAGGATATTTAATAAAAAAAGATTGAGTCTGTAACAAACGATTTTGGATTCCGTCTTCGGTGGAGAACCAACATGCGTGCGTGCGTTCAAGTTATTTTGGCCTAATAAGAGATAAAGGACACGCTAAAGAGCTGTTTAAATGATGTATCCAAGTGTAATATAATAAGAGTGAATGCACATGGCTTAAATAAGTCGATATCAGGGTGCGTGCATGGGTACGCAGGGTTGTAATCCAGTATGTTTCACTCTCTCCTCATACAAGTGGTCCTCTGGTAATGGGCCGAGTTTAAAAAGAAGAGGCATGCTGGGAAGTGAAGCAACACGACGAATACCGTGTTTTGTGGACTTGTTCCTTTTGAATTCAACAGAGGGGCTTGTAGCCGAAATTACATGAATTGGAAAATCCAATTGAAATATGGGAAGGGGAGGGGGGGGAGAATTCATGAATGGGAGGCGTGGACAAGAGTCTTCCGTGCTGCCATAAATGCAGCCCAGCTCTCCGTCTGCCAGCAAGGTATTTTTGTTTGCTGCATTTACCGAAAAGCCGTCCCAATAAAAGCATCAAATTGTGCCTCAAAAGAAAATAACGAAAACCTGCTAAAAGTAAGCTCTCCCCATTCAGACGACGGCCAATCACCGTTTGACTGCCCCCAGAGAAAAGAAAAGACGGACACGCTAACAGAGAACAAAGAAGAAGAGATTTAAACTACAGAGAGAGAGAGAGGCTGAGACAGAGAGAGTGCAGCCATTAGCAGCCATTAGCTGCCTGGTGTTAGCCGCTGATGAGATCCACCACAGTACACACAAACACACTGACCTTTAGCATGGCAACACCGTGACATTTACACCGGCCATTATGGCCTGCCCTGATAAATGGAAGAAATAATGGTTGGGGAGGAGACCAGGATGAGAAGCAAGGTAGAGCGAGAGCGAACGAGAGCGGGAGGGGGGGAGACAGAGAAAGAAACAAATAGGGAATGCAAGAGACAGCATGAGAGACAGAGGGAGGAGGAGGCAGCCAACGGACAGCCAGGGGGGGGGGGGGGGGGCACAAAGAGACAAAGATGAACGCTAAACGAGACGAGATGCAGAGAAGAAGGGGGGGGGGGGCTGGAGAAAGGCAATGAGAGGCATGGAGATGGCAGGAGTAATGATGAGGAGAGGAGAGGTGAAGTAATCAGTTGGGGAGTGATGGAGAGAGAGAGAGAGGCGTTTATGACTGGTGGACATAAGGGGAGAGAGGGGAGGAAGTGAAGAGAAAACCCAGTCGGTAGTGTGTTGGCGCGTGCGTTACCTTGGTGATGAAGACGCTGGTGATGCTCTCGGGGTTGTCGCCCTCCGGGTTTGGGGGTCCCAGCAGCAGCTCCCCCTCATTTTTCTCGAAGCTGTAGAGGAAGGCCGGGTTCAGGATGTGCTGGAGCACCTGGAGAGAGTTGGGGGGGGGGGGGGGGCACACACACGCATTAGAGAGACTCAACAGGGGGAAAATCAAAACTTTGCTTAGTAACCTTGGGGCGAACCTGAGAGGAACACACACACACACACACACACACACACACACACACACACACACACACACACACACACACACACACACACACACACACACACACACACACACACACCTCAAAGCGCTGACGTGTTTGTTCATTCATGCCGTGGACGTCTTGAACTCAGCACAGTTGACATTGAACCTTAACTCTGCGCTGAACCTGAACTCTGACGCTGAACCCTCTCTGGCGAATATCCTTCCCTCCAAGTTCGATTTTTAAACCCAACAGTCGGCCATGATAAAGTCTGCCTCTTAATTAATGATGCATGTATACTTGTTTGTACTGCGCATAAACATATCAAGGTAAAACACTCCGAGAGGGCTGAATACATTGCCTTAAGCGTATTACAGTGTATTACAATGAGATGAATAAACACACTGGATTAATGAGTTGTTTTGAATTACGTCTCTTATACATTCAATGGAATTATTTAATAAAACATTTCAGAAATCCATTCGTTATTAATTGCATGCGTAAAATCACATTATGTTCAGCAGCTATGTAAAATATAAAACATCAGAAGAACTTCATTAAAAAAAGAACACATTTTCGACTGCGTGTTTGCGCCATTCGGTTGTTCATTCTTTACGTGAACAAAGTCTGACTGACTGAGCGGTTCATCCAAAGGCATTAAACACACGCCACGGAATGGGGGAAAACAAAAACACGAGTACCGCGTAGCACTATCGAACGCGCACGCAATAGCTCGGAAAGATTGATGGCGAGACGAACAACAGCGTAGACACACATGAATGACTAAATTATAACCTTGATTAAATGTTCACGAATACGTTTGACACGGCACGGAAATCATGCCGACTCTTTGGGAAATTAATGTGTTGTAAACAAAACGTTGTTCGTAGAAACCGATCAAAATAATAGATCTTGATTCAACGCTTGCAAATCCTTCAACTAAAAAGTAGTGGTTTTCAATACTACGCTATGTAAACCTTGAAACAGGCTTAATATACAGGCAGAGAACTGAGCTAGCTCACTCATAATGTCCAAAAGAATAGATCGCCATTCGCCTTCAGTCAAAAAGAAAACAAGATGTATGTTAGGAAAGTACCAGAGTCACTTATCAATAACACACGCACACACATCGATCCATCCACACATAACGATCCAACCCACTACATCTTCATACATGTACGACGCATTTTATTTTTATTGCTTCCCGAGTTCCCCCCCCTTCCACAAACGACGCCGCCGCAGCGCTCTGTAGACAAAGGCTTGATGAAGTGGTAAACGGCAGAATAACACCCAGTACAATGGAGCTAACGACTGCATTTATTAAACAGGGGCCTTCTATCTCCTAATGAACTCGGCACTCCATCCATCATAGAGGAGGACAGGGTGGTGCTTAGTGGGATAGGGGCGTCGGCGCAGGCATATGTTCCCCCTTCTCCGATGGCGCATTATTCACATGCACACACAACAAACACAACACACAAGCACACGAGATTCACACATTCACATAACACGCATCCAATCCCACATTCAGAGAACACACATACTTTCACACATTCACACAGTGCATCCCCACACAAGCACACACACGGGTAGACACATAAGAACACACACACACACACACACAAGCAGCCGAGCGGATGCATGGCCCGTCTGTCTCTTTGTCACTCCCATCTCGTCCTATTAATTCCCGGCCTCTGTGATATCAATCACTCCAACGTCACCGCGCATTACTACAAACGCCATTAGATGATTAGTATGGCACCCTCTGTCTTTGAGTGAGTGTGCGTGTGCGCATGTATGGAAGATGAGTGAGGAAAATACCTCCAAGCTTGAAGCCCGCCGCTCTCTGCAGCTGTGCTTTAATTATATTGGATCCCATTACTACCCGGCTAAACAAATAATGGCCCAGAGTGCGTGCGTGTGTGCGCGCGTGTGTGTTTGTGTGTATGTGCGTCCATAGCCAAACCAGCTTAGGGAGGAGGTGGATGCGTGGGGCCCGGAATATGTATTAGGCTAAGAAGATAATTAACCAACAGCTCTCCGTGTGGTGGCCGCGTCGGGGAGTGAATCTTAAACGGAAGTACTTTAGCACGCTTCAGAGCGCAGGCCGAGTCGCGGTGGGGGCGCGGCGCCGACAGCGAGGGCCAGGTTTCATCCCTGTTTGTGGGCCAAGTCCACTTGAACAGAGACACCTTGTATCATGCCTGGTCTGGACCAGGGCCCACAAAGGGACTTTACTCAATCGCTTTGTTTGACGGCAGGGCAATGAGTTGAAACGGACGGGGTTTTCAAAGTCTGAGACCACCCTGGTTTCAGGTTTTGAATCTTTATGTCTCCCCCCCCCCCCCCCCCCCTGATGTTATCTGGGGGTAGACATAAACTAAAATCACTAAACTGTTTATTCACTTCAGGTCAACATTATTATATGATTTACATATTTATACACGATAAACAATATGTCTCACGTCAGGAGGGGCAAAATGCATGCGGGAAGTCAAACAAAGAATTTGCTGCCTGGCACGACAGTGGAACAGCAGGAGGTGAGCTGGTGACATTCTGAGTGTTTTGCTGACCTTGCACTGGCTGTTTCCCTCTCTTGTAAAAGGGAGAATATTCCATCAGTGCCCCATCTGTCTTTAAAGACACAGTTAATCGAGTAACCCAGAAGGAAAAGTGCTTTCAAAAAGACCCTTTCAAAAATGACTTTCACTTGTTTGCAATGAAATGAAAGTATGTCTAAGTACTTAGTATGGACCACCTTTCATCCTGCTGCCCTCTCTCGCCCCAGCGCCCCCTCTCTCCCTCAGAGGCCAACACATCTCTCCATCACAAAGACGGTGCAGAAAACAACAAAAGCTAGCATCTGCAACTCGCCAGAGGAGCACAATTAAGAGGAGAGAACAACGATAGGAGCAGAACCAAGCTGCGTGTGTGCGCGCGCGCACGAGCGCGTGGCACCGTTACCTCGGGGGAAATAATAATAATACTAATAAAGTAAAATCAAGCGCGGTGTGGGGGCCGGGGACGCTGGGCGTGATGACTTTGCCGAACACCCGTGCCTCCCTTTCCTCCGGCTCTTTCGGTTTGCCGTGTCGTCCCTTTCACAAAAATCCATATGCCGTGCTGACAACATGCTCTGCCTGTAACACGACTGGGAAGGACGCCGCCATCGGGCGCTGCTCGCGTCAGCCACTGCGTGTCCTTGTATGAGAGGTCCTGTCGGACTAATGGGGTGTGTGCGTGTGTGTGTGTTTAATAAATGAGGCGGTAAGGCCTTGTGTGTGAAAAGACAAATGATTTCATACGCGTGTGTGAAGGGACACAGCAGAATGGTTTGCATGTGTGTAAGAAAAAAAAAAAAAGGCGCAACTAAAAGTCTGAGCATGTGCTTGTTTGTCTGTGTGTGCACGCATTTATCTGCATGTATCTTTGTGGGTGTGTGTGTGACTGAATGTGCCTGCGTGCGGGCACCTGTGAGTAGGCATCTCAGTGTGAGTGTGTGTTTGTGTGCTGGACTGTGGCAGACCAGTCCTTTCCCACCGACCCGTCAGAACTTGCCAGGGCTACGACCGCCCAGCCTCCTGCCAAACTCCACAGCCAGCAAAATCGGTGCCCATCGGTGCACTGATCTGATGCCATGTGTGTGTGTGTGCGTGTGCGTGAGAGCATGTGAGTGAGTGTGTGAGAGAGTATAATTAGAAAGCAGTGGTGCTGATTGGAATGCTGGCTGGGTGGATGGAGTGCCGCGCTGAGAGCGATTCATTTGTGAGCTACGCAGACATTCAGAAATACCCACAAAAAAAAAAACTAAAAACTAATGGCTCACTCCATCCAATGTTTGAGCTACAATACATCCACAGTAAAGTTCACATAGCTCAACACACAACTGCAAGAACCCCTCGCCCAATATGATATCATTATCTTGGAAGCCGTTTTATCTTGGAAGGATTAAAAAGAGGGCCAGCATATACCTAAGTTACTACAAACAGTTGTGGTTAAACCACAATTCATTCATTTACTTTATTATAGTTTTTGGACCATGGAAGTGTCTTGCTTTCCAATATGTAAAATTCAAAAATAAGTACTCTAAAGTTGCAAACTAACTCAAAACCTTTCTCTCATTCAAACCTTAGTGTTGGATATACAACCTACAAAGCAAACTCCATGGATTCATGGCCAAAACACCGCGACGTCAGATAAGACAACCCAATTCCCCCCGTAGCAATACAACCCGAGCCGTTCAAAGTAGGACCCTCACCTTGGCTTTGAGCTCGTCGTTGAAGTGGGGGTCGTTGAACTCCACGAAGCGGAAGAAGAGGGCCCGTTTCTGGGCGATGCTGTAGTTGCGGGGGATCTCCTCCTCCATGTACTCCTTGAGGAAGGTCATGTTGCACAGGAAGCGTCCCGTGAAGGCCCGGAGCAGCTGGAAGAGCAGCTCGATCTCCAGGTAGTTCCTCCTGCAGGTGGAGGAGAGGGGGGTTTAGAGGGGCTGGGTGGACCAGGGTTTAGGAATGAGGGCCCGGCGTCCGTGGTAAGGGTCTTTCAGAGGAATCGTTTTAAATTTTGAATTAGCTTCGACAACTTAGTGCAATGTTGGATATCGAATCGGCGGTTGGAACTATAAGAGGAGGCGAATGACCCGAATAACACCATCAACTCTTTGCAAGAAACTTTGCATTGAATTTGCATTTATGAAGTACTGAAGTTAACATTTGAATTATGAACACTCACACGCTGTCAAGCGTCTTTAGAAAACCTGTCATAGAAACACTGCCTCCCATATGTGACACCTCATTTAAAAGGGAAACTAAAATAGGTAGAGAACCTGTATGTCACAGGAAGAAATAAGCTAGCAACGTACCCGTGAGCTCACCTCCCAACCCACCTCGCTTACCAAAAGAGAACATCCAAGTGAACAACCAAAAGAAAGGTCTCAAGACTTCAGTGCCCTTACTTGCAGTAGCTGAGCAGGCAGAAGGCCAGCAGCTTGGGCTCCTTCCAGTTGGTGGCGGCCATGTTGTCTTTGCGGTGGCGCTCCTGGAAGGCCTCGCTGACCCAGACCCGGCGCAGCTGGCTGACCAGGGAGTGCTGGCCGGCCAGCCAGCCCTCGTCGTTCTTCACGATGATGCTGATGATCTGGCCGCCGTGGACAAAGGGGTTGGTAGGTTTAGAAAAAGGCTTGTGTTGTTCATAAAAAAAAAGAGGCATTGCAGTGGTAGAGACAAAGAATTTGAATGATAATTTAAAAATAAGATCGCTCAGTTGATTTGGACGGATTGTTGTTTTTTGCTAATGAGAAGAGATTTGCGAAAGTGCCAGTGTTTGTTTGTCTGTGCATATGTCCTCGGGCCCGAGTTAAAAATAATTTGTATTGCGTTTGTGTCTGCACATGTGTGTGTGTGTGTGTGTGTGTGCGCGAGCGTGTGGATGCGTGTGCGTGCCCATCACAATGCCATGAGTGTTTGTGCTCGTGTGTCTGTTGAGGCACCTTAATAGCATGGAACTGCAGGTCCAGCCTGGCTGTGGTGGTGGAGGGGGAGCCCGGGCGGGCGGCGGCTGCAGTGCCGGCCGGCACCAGCAGGGGGACGAAGCGGCTGGGGTTGGAGGCCAGAACGTCTCTCAGGGGCTTGGCATCCTTGTGTTTCAGGAAGCTCTGCATATTCATCGGGACCGACGGACGCGTATTCATGAGAGGGTTTTCAGCACACAACCGAGTCAAATCCAAGGCGTTTTATGAATATTTAAATCAGCTTTGAATGACTTTCAAAAATCATACATTAGTACGGACTCGTGAGTGTAGAGCAGTAGCGCATTGTTAGCCAGTGTTTGACGCAGAACGGGATGAAAAGGGCTCCATTAACAGTTCAGTGTGGGACTCGTGTAACTGGGAACACCTGAGTTACACAGTTGTCACGGGAGCACAGAGTCCCTTCGGAAAAGAACAAGGGCGCTGTCGACTAAATACATCTTCCACTGAGGGAGTTATTACATCACAGAAGCCGCCATAAAACCGTCATCTGGACAGGGGAGAGTGTTGTCCGACGAGGGGAGGAAGAGAGCGAGGGGGTCGGGGAGGCGGTGACTGACCATGAACATGCGACTCCACTGGGGGTCGTTCAGCGTGGCCTCCATCATAAAGAGCTCCACCGTCTGAGACGGGTGGCGCGTCAGGAACTTGATCAACGGCTCCCGGAACGGACTGCCCGCCTGCGCAAGGGGAGAGACAAAACACTGTTTTGCAATCTGTTGTCAGCGCACGCACATGCACACGCGCGCACACACACACACACACACACACACACACACACACTCCCCCGCCCAACATGAATTAATACTGCATGACACAGCTTTGCATCGCTCCAAGTGTGTGTTGCATGAAAAACTGCTAAATAAATGAGGGCAACACTACAGAGTGAACTAATAACTCAACGCCTCCCGCTGAAGCGCCTGGCCCGGGACAGAGGGGGTGTGTGGTGACGGTGCGGCGGGGCCAGTGACCACATGAACGAGAGCTCCCATCACTCCTCCGCGGAGCTCGGAGGGAACTCCTCGGCAGGAAGTGGGCGGCACTTCCAGCGAGGCCCCGAGTCGCCATCAGATTAGATGGGAGGATTAAGTGGATTACCAGGCTCATTATCCTAGCATGAGTCACTCAAATATAAGAGGATTATCGGCAGCGCACCTCTGAGGATTTGAAAAAAAAAAATGAAAAAAATGCTAAGCATATATGATCGATCTTATTAAAAAAAGAGACGGCTTTATCCAGGCCACAACGGCCGATGGAGGTATAACGATTTATATCCAGTCCATGCTACAGAGCGGGTGGCCCGTTGACGAACAGAGACCGACAGTCAGTCCCCACCTCGATGAGCATGGCTCTCTCCGTCTTCATCACCACCTCCAGCAGGGGTTTGACCAGGGTCTGGGGGGCCGCGGGGATCAGGTGGAAGAGGTTGATGATGGCCGAGCAGATCTTCATCTCCTGGAGGGAGAGAGCGGGGGACGGAGATAAAGACAGATGAATAACGAGAAAGGAAAGAGGGATGTGAAGGAAGGGAGAGGCTTGCAGGGGAAAGGTACAGGCAGGTAGCACAGCCACTGTGGAAAAGTAATCGGGACGATATTGTTCAGCCCGAACATTCAGGAAACGGAGAGGAACCCGGGCATCAGGAATGAGTGCTTTGGTTAACCGTTAAACAAAGGCTGTTACGGTAACACACACGACAAGAAACAGGGTTTCCCGGGAGAACAACCACAGACACACAGAACTACAGGGAAAGTCACCACCACTATCACTATCACCACAGAACATGACATCTGTTGAACTCACTAACACCACAACATTGATTTTGACTGGGAACAGTCAGTCACTGACAAGGAGCCACCAATAGAGGGCTCCACCTCAAACCAGGTCTCACCTCAACACCTTCCAATGCAGGCTGTACCGGAACAAAACAATGGTCAGTTAGGAGAGTCAAAAGAGGTGTGTGTGTGTGCGCGTGTGTGTCTGTGTTCGACATGTTTCTGAACCTAAGCCATGAGTGATGACAAGTTGGCCTTATGCATATCATTAGACATAGGGTCCTAGTGGTTTAAACATTCAGATGAGGGGTTGGTTTTACAGAGAGAGTCAGATACACATATCAGGACATTGAGTTATTTGTCATTATTAAAGAAGTGATTTAAGGTGGGGGTTCAGTCGAAGGCGATACAAATGTCCTAAATTTGGACTTAAATTATGTCTGTATTTTGTACATGGAAAGTAGGGGAGGGGATAAAATGTTAACCGCCAACAGACTGCCGCAACCTTTCCTCATGATTTCCAGTGGATCTCCCGCTTTTTTTCACCCGACGGGTTACCGAAAATATCACCGGGTGAGTGGGTTGCCAAAGGAACGGGTGGCATTTGGACAAAAACTCTCCTTGACAACGCGGAGCTAAAAACTCCTCCACGCTGCCAGAATTACACATTGAATTCCCGACGGGACTCCACATTGAACCCTAGCCTCGTTCTTTAAAAAAAGAATACCTTTTCATTATTAGTCAGCCTTGTATTGCACAAGTATAATACGTTATTGTCGTCGCATACTGAACACAGAATAACACCCTGCAACACCCCATTCCACATTCCCTTCGAAATCGCTAATTGGACAAAGGATTTAGCGGCATTGACTAACCATCTACCGGCTGACCCCAGGAATTAATGGCTAAAGGAAGAAGGCGACGCGGACCTGCCCTCGACTTTATCCCTCTCTCTGCTGGCACCTGCCTTCCCGATCCACCCAGGAGTACGGCCGACTGCCCTGCCTGACCGGCCTTATTGTAACCGCCAAGCGGCTGTCAACCGCCTCACACAGGGCTGTGTGTGCGACTGTGCGTGCGTGCGTGCGTGCGTGTGTGTGTGTGGGTTTGTCTGTACGTGTGGGTTTGGGTTTGTCTGTACTTGTGTGCGCGTGCGTGTGCCCGTGCCCGTGCGTGTGCCCGTGCCTCAGCCTATTTGCATCTCATTACGCTCAGTTGTCTGAGGTCTGAGACAAGGAGGAATTTCAATGTCTGAAGAAGGGAGAGAATAAAAACCCCGGTGCGGTCAAGCGAGGTGCTGAATCCTGGGACGCGTGGTGCTGGCTCGGCGGTCTTGTTTTCCCTCCTTTATTTACCCCCTCCCCCCTTGAGTGTAATCCCCCACATCCGAACAGGTAATCCCATCCGCGCTCCAAATGATCATCAATACTTCCTTTCATGCAACACCGTTCCACTCGGCCCACCCCAACACACAGCCCGATTTCCCCTCCTCCTCCCTCTCCACTTCCTACCTCCTTCCCCTTTTTTTCCTCCCAACTCTACAAGGTTATCTGTCGGAAGATAATGAGGGCCCCGTGGCGAGGCGCACGGCCCTCAGCCGCCTGCCAGGCGCCTAATTAATCATTGATTGTAATATGGCCACTCATGACTCACCGGGGACCGGGCCCCTACAGAGAGTGAGTGTGTGTGTGTGTGTGAGTGTGTGTGCCGATGTCCGTGTGGGACACATTTAGCTTGAGCAGGATAGATCCGTTCAACACAAAGAGAAAGGGGGCGGGGGGCCCCCCTAAGTCTTGACAGCTTTCAGCAGCTCTACCTCCAAATCGTATCGTCTCAGAGCCCAGGGGCCGGCCCGCGGTGGAGCGGAGTGTGGCAGAAGGCGTCTTTCATTACGACCGAAGGGGGGTGGGGTTCACGTTACCGACAGATTCTAATGGTTTCTGGGGGGGGGGGGGGGGGTTACTCACACTTCCATCACTGCGTTGGCCTCCCTTGTGCGTGATGACCACGACCTCCATCCACTTTCTCAGGTGTTGCTGGGAGGGGTCGAGAGGGAGGGAGGGAGAGAAACAGTTCAGGAGAGACAAAAATAAACAAAAAACGGATGCGTGTTGGAAACAAAAAACGGATGTGTACTGCTGTCCCCAACTAAGTTAAGTTAAGTGAGTCGACTATAGGCAATCTATCCCCGACTACAAGTCATACACATTGAAAAAAAAGTCATGAGTCACAATGGTGCTGTCAATCTCGTCCACCCAAGAACCTGCGGTGCCCTGGGAATCAAAGCGCTCACCATCATCTGGTCGCAGAACTTGTCGTTGAAGGAGTTGGGGAAGAGGCGCGTGACGGAGGTGAGGCGGTTGACCACGTTGAGGGTGAGGCTGCGGTAGTCGCCCAGCATCATCAGCAGGGGGCGCATGTGAGTGTGGATCTGGTCCACCTCGATGGTGGCGCCCTCCAGGAACTGCGGGGCGGAACGTTATGCGTCACCGTGCGTGCAAACACATTTTTCGCAAGGATGACCGTTAACAAGAAATTAGGAGAACAAATCAATAAAATGTTGCCGCTATTACGAACATATTTGGCCGAAACCAATTTATTTTTCTCGTTAATTGGTTACAAGATCAGTAGAGCAGTAGAGAACGGTTAAGAAATGCGAGGGCTCAGAAATGGGGATCCACACACTGGGAGAACTAACAGCATTGCTATCGCTGTGGCATTAGCGCTGGCCTTGCAAGACCTCCAAGATCACTGGACACCATATCCTCAGCCTCCTGTGTCTTCATTAAAAGAATCGAGGCCCCAGAAAAGCAGGGGCAGGGCCAGTCACGCACACACGCACACACACACCAAATGGAAATGGACAGGGCACACTCCCACAGATAAGGAAGAGAGTGTGTGTCTCTCTGTGTGTGTGTGTGTGTGTGTGTGTGTGTGTGTGTGTGTGTGTGTGTGTGTGTGTGTGTGTGTGTGTGTGTGTGTGTGTGTGTGTGTGTGTGTGTGTGTGTGTGTGTGTGTGTGTGTGTGTGTGTGTGTGTGAGAGAGAGAGAGAGGCTTGGCGAGTTGATGATGCACAGCGACCACATTCGTTCTCAGCACAGGGAACAAACACTCCATCCTGTATCGATCGGCTGGTGGCAATGGTCATTAGTGTTAGCAGGGGCAGAAATGAAAGAATGGGAGCAAAGAGGAGGACCAGAGATTGGGCAGGAGAAGAGGAAGCAGACAGAGCAGGAAGAGGAGTGACAAGAGCAGGGAGCAGGATATTTGATGGACCAGTGCAGTGGATAGGGTTGGGAAGTCGATTTGGTGGGGGGGGGGGGGGGGGGGGTGTTGAATGACACGTCGCAGACAGGAATGGTTGGCTTTCGGGAGGCAAGTGAACAACATTTTGACACCCCTCTCGTGTCCCTCCCAGTTCCAGTTCCAACCCATCTAAATGCTAAAAACGACACGTGCTGCATACTTACAAACGCTTCGTGTAGCGCAACTGTTGTGCGCGCAGGAAACGTCAATGTCTATAAAGCAGAGTGAGTGTGATGGATGGATTAGGAGCGATTCATGTGCGGTTGGCAGGGAGTGCGTGGTTAAAGAGCAGACTGCGGGAACAACCCCGGCCAAGATATGAAAACCGATCATAAAACATTAATAGAATGCACTGTGGACCACGATAGACCGTTGTGCTTTTAAAACACGAAGCACGGAGGGGTTTCAGCGGTGTACACGTGTCTGACCCGATGATAACACATTATTTTGCTCTTGAAAAGGGGCGACTGTTAATATTAAAACAGTTCAAGAGGGTGCAGGAACAGAGACGTGTACATAATAAACAACGCATGGGGATCAAATGGGTGCCGGCAGCGGTGAGTGTCATCAGTAAGTAGAAGAACACAGATGGAGGAGAGGCTCGACCTGCTCATTCGCTAACCGTGGCACTGACCTTCCTCATGCAGGCCTCGCCCGCCTCCTGCAGCTCGCTGTTGGTGGAGTTGAGGGCCTTGAAGAGGGCCGCGATGATCTTCTCCCTCGATTGGGGCAGGTAGTTACAGGCCGCCAAGGCATCTTGTGTGAGAGAGAGAGAGAGAGAGAGAGAGAGAGAGAGAGAGAGAGAGAGAGAGAGAGAGAGAATAGATACAAAGGGGAGAAAGAGTGATAAAAGGGGAGAAAAGAGATAAAAAGGGCAGAACAATAGATTAAAAGGGGAGAAGTGGAAGAAAGAGAGATAAAAGGGGAGAAAAGAGATAAAAAGGGCAGAACAATAGATTAAAAGGGGAGAAGTGGAAGAAAGAGAGATAAAAGTGGAGAAAGAGAGAAACAGCAGCCTGTTAGCCAACCACACAGCTCATGAGGGGGTTGGGTGCAGCTTGTTCATAAGCATTACCGCCAACACCTTCAGGGCGTGTGAATCCCAGAGTGCCGAGCCACTAGGGCCGAACTTACTGAGGGCGGCGATGCGCAGGGGGACCAGGGAGGGCAGGCTCTTGTAGCAGGGCAGCTTCATCAGGGCCGCGTCCTCCGCCTCGCACAGGTTCAGAAGCTGGAGGGCAGGGGCAGAGGGGTCAAAGGTCAGGAGGAAGAAAAAAATAACCAAGCACATGTCGACAGTCTCCGTATTGCCATAACAGTGGGACAGGGGCTCTCTCCCAGAGGCTGCGCTCAATCTGTGTGAGTGAGTATGTGTGAGTTTGTGAAAGTGCAATAATGTGTGAGGGGGAGAGACCGAGTGTAAGACACAGTGAGTGAGAGTAATACTGTGTGTGTGTGTGTGTGTGTGTGTGTGTGTGTGTGTGTGTGTGTGTGTGTGTGTGTGTGTGTGTTCCCTTGCGTCGCTGTAGCACTCACAGGCAAAAAAAACAACCACTTGCATTCAATGGCAGACAGTTCAATCTGGAAAAGCCCCCAGGCGCCTACCTCTTGGTAGAAGACCTTGTGCTCCATGACGTTGAGGTCCATGGTGAAGAGGCGGGGCTGCAGGGTGGTGCAGAAGGTGTTCCCCTCCATCAGGCCGATCTGGGCGTTGGCCGGCTGGTGACGCAGCAGGTGCTTCTTCGGGGGGACCATGTCCTGCAACACCTGGGGCGAGAGACATCGGGGGGAGAGAGAGCGAGATGTTAGATGAGAGAGACGGTTGAATAGGAAAAGGGATACACAACGAAAGAAAGAAAGATGAGAGAGTGGACCATTGACTCTCAACTTTATATTTAATGTCCCAATATTTAGCATTCGGCTTTAACTAACTAATACTTGCAATAGATTTACTGTTGCAGACTAACAACCCAGAGAGCTTCAACCCCCCCCCCCTCCTACTCCACCACCACCACCACCCGGGCTCACCTCTTTGTGGGGCTCCATGATGACGGTGACACTCTTGCCGGTGACCTGGGCCAGCACCTGCAGGGAGTGCATGGCCTGCTTGCGCACGGTGGAGTTGGGCGAGGTGACCTCCCGCACCAGGTCGTGGGTCACCATGTGGAACGACTTGTCCTGCGCCGCCAGCAGCTCCTCCGTCTTCTCCTCCTCCTTCAGCGGTGTGGCGCAGCGCACCAGCAGCTGCTCCAGGGTGGTCTTGGCCATGGCCACCGCCCCGTTGGACACCTGGGGGGGACGGGGGGGGCAACCGTGAGTCGGATGCACTGAGGGTGTGCAGGCGAGACGCACCGGTCGATAAGAACGCCATTTGGAAGACCCAGGGGGCCGAGTTCAAGGAGCGTTTTAAAAGGCACGCCGGGCGATTAAAGGGCCATTTACGATACACGCTTGCCAATTTAAGGGCTGTTTTACAAGACACACTGCCCAAGCAGGCTGCCCCTTACGATACACGCTTGCCAATTTGAGGACTGTTTTATAAGACGCACTGGGCCACAGGGGGGAGGTTTGCCAAACACAATTGCAAAGTTGAGGACTGTTTTACAGGACACGCTGTCCAATAAGAGGTTGTTCTGAAAGACACGCGGGCCAATTAGATGAGTGTTGGACAAGACCAGCTAGCAAATTCAAGGACTGTTTTGAACGACACACTGGCCAATAAGTGGACCTTTTCGTTGACTCAACTTAAATCTAACCAGTTTGCTGTTACGAGTACGCAATGAAGGAAAATAGCTCAAAGGAATCTACCTGATGTGTCAAATATTGACTGTCACAGAGCACAAAGCATTACTATTTCAGAATACAGATCGCACAGAGGATGGGAAAAATGGGAGGTAAAAATAAGCAAAGAGTTGAACTAATGCAAACCTGTGGAATCCGGTCATGAGGTTTGATTTCAATATTTACCAAATGTCACCCAGAGAGATGTATTTGGCGTGCAATATGAAAAACATTGCAATTCTGCCAAAAGAACCCAAGAAACAGAGCAGAACAAAAGCAGAACACCACCCCCCACGGCCTCACCTCTCCCGTGAGGTCCATCATGACAAACAGCAGGGCCTTGAGGAAGGTGAGCTGGTTCTGCAACACCCAGATGAGAGGCAGCCTCTCCATGAGGAACTTGATGGAGACCACGCCGCCCAGCTTGGCGAACCACGCCTGCTCATAGCAGCATGCACACAGGCGCTCCACGATGTAAGAGAACAAGGGCAGCTGGCAGGCCTGCAGGGAGGAGCAGGAGGAGGAGGAGAGGGGGTTCAATGATGGATGGCCTACCTTTACTAAATCTGGCACTACGTCAACACAATGGAGGAGCGAATAAAAATAAAACGCTCGATGGCTCGTGTGAATCGGTATATTGTGCTTATAAATTGCTGAGAGCAAGGCATCGACCCTGCCATGGTTAGCGGTTCAATTTCCACTGGGTCCAGCCGAGAATGTATGCACTCAAGGTATTGTAAGATACTCTCTGAAAAAAGGCAAACACGTGTATACATTAATCAAAAACTAAATAAATATGAGATGAAAACGGAGATATTGAATGTACTTGTTCAGCAACCCCAAGTCTGGTTATTTTCTTAAATTCTTATACTAAGTTGAATATTCCCGGAACACCGCAGTCGACCTTCTGGCGTCCCTCATCCATCCCGCCCAATTAGAAAACCTCTGTCTGTCAGTCCGTCCGTCCTACCCTCTCCTTGGAGCCCAGGATGATGCTGGCCACGTCGAAGATGACGGCCAGGGCCACCTCTCCGATCTTGCACAACTCCTTCTCCTCGTAGGCCATGCAGATGGCGATGGCGTCGATCAGCACCAGGGGGTCCATGCCCTTGGAGCCGTTCTCCTCGCTGTGGAACATGGCCGTGCTGGGCTGGCTGCCCTGCTGGTAGCACGGCAGCAGGAAGGGGCCTGGCGCGGGGACCCAGAAAACGTGTTTTATATATATATATATATATATATATATATATATATATATATATATATATATATATATATATATATATATATATATATATACACACACACAAATACAATGCTTCCACACAAAGACAACAGGGGGACGGACAGAATTTGGGGGACAAAGCAGACGCGGGGGGGTTGGCGATTATCGATGAATTAAAAAGGTGTTTGGCAATCTTTTCAGTGATGACCGTGTTGATAACTGTTTAACTAAACAGATCCCCCTAAACAGAGCACCAAATGCAACGGCTACTGTTAAGTAGATTATCCAATAAAATCTGTAAATCATGGGAACTTTTTCATTGGAAGGAGGAAAAGTTATATGTCCCAGGATATTGCCTTTGATATGGGCAGCTTAGACCACCAGGCAAAGAAAGCGTTCCGCAATGCCCGTGTTGAAAATGTCTTGAAAGCTGTGAAATCTAATCAAAACCATGCACATAAGGAAAACAGCCCTACAAAGAAACTCTCTGCGTTGTGATGCATTAGAGAATCAGAAGGAAAAAACAGAGCAAACACTTATTCCTTTAGAAATGGTGTTCTTTCATTCCCAGATATGGTGACAAAACATCAAACCAACAGCTTGTGGAGTAATGTCGCGAATCTACCTTACATGAAACATGATTATAGGGGTGATGAAAAAAAGTAACAATAAATTCAGTTTTTATCATTTCGTTCGATTTAAATGTAGTTCAGGGTTTGATTTGTAACAATCTTTCAATTGTAAATGAAGGCTTAGATGGATACGGGGGAGTTATTTGTACGGTACACAAAAGGCAAAAACACTTATCAGGGATACATGAAACGTTTGCCATTCTTTGTGTGAGCAGAGAGGAGGACAGAGAAAAGAGGATGAGAGGGGGAGAGGAGAGGATGAGGGATGAGAGGGGAGAGGAGAAGAGGATGAGGGGTGAGACGGGAGGACAACAGGATAAGGGATGAGACGGGAGAAGAGGAGAAGGGATGAGATGGGAGAAGAGGAGAAGGGATGTAAGGAGTGAAGAGGAGGAGAGGAAGAGGGATGAGAGGGGAGAGGAGAAGGGATGCGAGGGAAGAAGGAGAAGAGAAGAGAGAAGAGCGGCAAGGAGAGGAAAATAACAGAATAGGGAAAACAGATGGGGCAAGGAGAGGGGAAGAGGAGAGGAAAGTTGACGAGACAAAGAGAGGATAGGAAAAGCCTAGAGGGGAGAACAGGAGACGAGAAGACATGAGAGCATAGGAGAGGAGGGTAGAGAAAAAAAAGAGAGGAGCGGAAATGAAACAATAAAAGAGGAAAACAGAAGAGGGAGGCAAGCGAGAAGGACAAAGAGCAGAGGAGGGCAGAAGATAAGAGAGCGCGAGATGAAAGCCAGCGGGTTCCCTCACCACACTGCTGGGCCACGGCCACCATGGTGTAGTGCCGGATGAGGCTGGCCACGAAGGGCAGCGCGCTGGGCCGGAGGTCCTTGATCACCGCCGACATGAAGGCCCCCGTCAGCGCCTGCTCAAAGGTCCGGCGGGCCGGGGTGTCCTGGGCCTTGTAGCGGTGGGAGATGATCACGTTGGGGATCCACTTCTCAGCAAAGCTTTGATGGGGAGGAAGTGGCAGAGCAGACAAACGGGAGAGGGTTCATGAATGTGCATTAAAAAAGTGCAGCACATAAGGATTTTTAGGCCTTGGATGTCGGTGTTCTTGGGCGATAATTCTGACCCAGTTTCATTTGGAAATCCTCAGTAATTATTTGTACTGCCGGACACTTGACATCTGCAACACATTCACTGCCACGTCCTGAATTGTCTCTTGGCCACTATGCGTTTGCCTATCATGTGATGCCTTATGTGTCCTGTTTGTGTGTCCTTTTACTAGGCCCGCATCAAGGACTCCCCCCTGAGGAGGGATAAATAATGTTTTTCGAATTCAACTGAAATCGGTGGTGGTACAAAGGATCAGTTGGCACTGATCAAGCTGTTCTGGCTAGACTTTCTGAAGCTGGTTTATATTTCATTAGATTCACTGGGATGGCGGCAAAGCCAACAACAAACAATCACAAGAAAATGACGGGCATGGAGCTCAGTATGACTAATGATGCAACACCGGGCATCTTTTCGCATCTCCTCATTGTCCAGCCTGCATTTTAGACCTTTTAGTCTGCAATCAGTCTCCTTTTCTGGCCACTCCTGCCCTCCACCTTTTCTGCTCTACCTCGTCCTCGTCCTCCACTCCCTCTCTCCCATTTTGACGGGTCATTTCAAACTCCCTAAGCATTTCTACATTACTTTCGTCATATGCAATTATGTCCCAAGTACCGTTCTCTCCCCCGCCTCCCCTTATCCCCATCACTCACCCCCTCACTCCATCATGCACTCCCCCAGACTCTCCCTCTCTAAGTCTTTATCTGTCTTCTCCTCCTCCTCATGTTATTTACTCTCCCTGATGGTGGAGCGCCCTCCCTCTCTCCCCCTCTCAGAGATTGAGAGGCTGTTTTCTCCGTACTTGCCCCCGTGTTTTATAATGCCAGGACTCGCGGGTACGGGACTGATGGATCAGGCTGTTTCATTATGGTTAGTTGAAAAAGACAGCGCTTTTAAATGTGTTGAAGGTGGGGGGAGGAGGAAAGGGGGAGTGATTTGGAGGGAGGGGGAGGGAGGGCAGCCGAGAGAATGCCACATCAATGGACCTCGGCCATTATAGCCCTGCCTCTCCCGCCTCGCTCCATTTCCCCATCGCTTGGCATTTAGTGATATTAAGAGACGCTTTTCACCTAGACCACATCCTAAGCAACCACCCACGCATAGTCCTAAAAAAAAGAAAAGATGCCATGAATCAAAGTCTGACAAGGGTAGGCCCCGCCCAACATAGCCCCGACGTCATCATAATGGACACGCATTCATTATCTCCACACAAGTGTGTGTGTTTGTTTGTGTTTCAGACGAGAGTTAATTAGCCTCTGCCAGGGGATCAATGAGACTAATGTGAACCACTGTCCCCCTCCACCCTGTACAGATCCTCCCATTCGGCCTGTCTCTCCCTCCCCGTGTCTCTCTTCCTGCCTGTCCCATCTGCCTGCCTGTCTGTAGCCCACAGTGGAGCCCGTGAGGACAGGCCCATTGGGACGCAATTATCCGCCGTCAAACTTCAGAGTTGATGAGGCAACTTGTGGCAGCGTGGTGAAAGACGCATAAATGGTACACAGTGAGAGAGAGAGAGAGAGAGAGAGAGAGACGGAGAAAGAGATAGAGCGAGGGATACAGCGAGTGAGCGAGAGAGTGTGGGGGAAGTGGTGGCTCATCAGAATTATTATGCACGGTAAAACACATCTATTACCATAATTCATATATTTACACCAAAAAAAAACACATTAGCTAGAAGGATCACTTTATTTATAATATTGCCACTGGATTATGTTGTTTAATGTAGATTGGGACAAAAAGTGTGTCGATGTGCTAAAGTCGCATGAACCAATCACGTTGATGCATTCGTTCGGGCTCAGATTCTGGAGCCGATACTCATTTTAATGAAATGAAATGACCTGTGACCACTTAACTCCATTCCATATTAACCAGGTGGGAGGCTATTTAAAAGTTGTTTTACAAACAACTTGGACCAGGGACAATGAAGAGTGAGTGAGTGAGTGAGTGAGTGAGTGAGTGAGTGAGTGAGTGAGTGAGTGAGTGAGTGAGTGAGTGAGTGAGTGAGTGAGTGAGTGAGTGAGTGCGTCCTTACTTCGGGTGGGACAGGAGCTGGTAGAGGGCGTGCTTGTTGTCGTCCAGGCTGGTCATTGCGACCAGGAAGCACTTGATGACCTCCCAGGCCTGCCGGCGGTAGTAGGGCTCCGTGTTGGCGCTCTTCAGGCAGTCCAGAGCCGTCTCGATCGCCTGTAGCAGGAGGGAAGGAGGCCGCAGCGCGTTGAGAAGAGAGTGAGAGAGAGAGAGCCTCAGGCATGGCGGAGCTTCTGTCCCATGACCACTGATGTACCGTCACGACAAAGACAAATGGCTGCTCCGGAAAAAAAACTAAATCTCTTTCTTTGGTTATGATTCATAATCCGAAGGGCACCATATGGAGGGGGGGCAAAACCAACTGTGGCGTGTGGTCCAGCCATGGACCACAAGCGAGTGTGTGTGTAGCTTTGCGTCTTCCCATGGCCATGTTTCATGAAACATACACTCGCTGCTTGTCCGAGCATGTCGGAGTGTGTCGCATAAAGTGCATGTACGTCACACAAGATGGATGACCACCGCGTTAGGGTTCTCCTGCTGTTCCACTACGGTAGTGCTTTGGGATGAAACCAAAGACCTTCGCCTTCTTGGTATTCAGCACCACGATGCATGCACGCGCTACTGTGCTGCTAATTCAGCCAGATTATACATACATATGAAATGCTAAGTATAGGGGGGAGGGGGGGGGGGGGGGGCATTAGATGTGACAGCTCAGGGTTTGACAAGCCGTGCCTGGCCGAGGCGCTCAGGAGGAAGAAGAGAATATGAAGTCATTAACGCCACTCAGACAGGAGGAGGAGGAGGAGGAGGAATGAAAGGACGGAGGGCGATGTTGAGATGAAAGCATCACAGAATTGAATTGTAGACCTTTCAGGGCATGTGTGGGGCACGTGTCCCGTGTGCCCCCAAAAAGGGTATGGTAGGCAAATAGCAAATCAATCAGGGTTATTGAGCACATAAGAATAAACTTTGTACGGGAATACCCACTCACTTGAGAAAATGTGGTAATTTTCTTATATTATAAAAATAAATTTGACATTTCCGCTCTCTTCTTTGCTCTGCTCAGATGAGCGTAATGAAAGAAGGAAATTAAACAAGACAAAATTAGGAAAAAATATTAAAACGAGACTAAATCGAAGGCACAGAAAACATTTCAGAGGGAACGAACGCCTCTTGTCGAAGACAAAGCACATGAGCGGGCAGAAAAACAATTCCCACTTATCTGGATACATATCTTGTTGAAGTTTCATATCGTCGCCTGTGAAGACGAGTGAAGAGTTCGGATCATAAAATGTCCACCCCCTCCCTCGCATCAACACACAAAGACGTGGCGTTAGGAATGTTCACAGAGAAGACACTTGGAGCAATCACTTCGAGGGAAAGACAAAATGAAGTGTTGTAACTCATCATTAACAAGTCACGTCGTGCTAGGCGACAACTAGTTAAAGGCCTGAACGACGATACAAAGAGTTGAATTAGTTTGGAATAAAAACACGACATCACAGGAGGGTTTGAGGCAGTTACCCTCACAGAAGGGAGAACCGAGGCCATTGCTAGGAGGCCTATCGTTCAGGGGGTCCTGACAGCGGGGGGTGTTAAGTGAGGCCCCTCCCACCCCAGGTGCAGCACGGCCATGGCAGCAGGCTCTAATGAAATTACAGCACCGTGGGGAGCAGAGGAACATGGGTGGCTGCTGAAAGAAGCGCCACATAAACAGCTTCAAACAGAGAGACGGACAGAGATGGGGAGAGAGAGAGAGAGAGCAGAGAAAGTAAAGCGAGGAACTTGAATTTAGTCGATTTTCCCCGAGGCTTTCCTAAATCCTCTCGTAAAGAGCCATCCCTCCAGCCAATATCTCGCATGGCGACTAAAGCCACGCCTGGAGAAAGGAGAGTTAAGAGGTGCTGATGAAATTAACACCTATTGTAGCATGGACAGACGATACCAGAAAGGAAGCGAGGAAACCAGAAAAAGGGAGGGAGGGAGGGAGGAGGTAGGTAAGAAGGACAGAGACAGGAGCCATGCGTTAGAAGGCATCCGTCTTGGAGTCCAAACACAATTACAGAAACACCGGTGGGTTTCAGAGAGCACACACGCACAGCCTCTAACCTCTCGCGGCAGTGACAGTGCATCTATGCGTGTGTCGGTGTCAGTGCTAGCGGCAGACCACAGATGGAGCGCCAGGAAGAGAGAGAGCAGCCATTAGCTAGAGTAAATAACGGTGCCATGGCGACCAATGCTAGATTGATGATTACTGAAGGGGGGTGAACAGGAACAGGGAGGAACAAGAAAAGGGTTGGATGATGGATAAATTAGGTGAATGCTCAGTCTCCACGTCCTCTATGACGCACGCACACACACACACACACACACACACACACACACACACACACACACACACACACACACACACACACACACACACACACACACACACACACACACACACACACACACACACACACACACAGAGCATCTCTTGATCTTTACTGCTCTGTTCTCCTGCAACAGTGTTAAAAAAGACGGCTGCCATGAAATCCCAGAATTTCCTCCGTCAGCGAAACTTGATCAGCGAGACGGATGAGAAAACAGCGTTTCAACAAAAGGCTGCCAGACGGAAGAAAACATGAGCGAAACAAAACACAACATCTTCAACTAAGCGACGACCTACAACGATAATTGGGAGACGACAACGTCTTAAAGAATATCCGCCCTCATCTGTTTGCCGTGACTTTGGCAGCCGCTGTCATCTAATGCCTTCATTCCTCCCAGCCACGGTGAGACGGTAACTCGAACCTACAGAGAGGAGACGTTGTCTGCCAGTACCGATGGCGCCCTATTCATCACCGCGACATCCATTAAGCCTGCCATATTGTCGCTTTGGGTTAGCGTCGGTACAAATTGAACTGACGCCCGAATTACGTTAATGATAGCGCTTCCTTTTCGGGATAAGATCAACAGAGCACGGTGGTGAGTGGTATGTACCGACAACGGCAGCGTAGACGACTTAAACCAATACACCGCACGGATTGGCCAACGTGTTCCCTGCATCCATGATCAGAATGTAGGTGCAATAGAAACGTTTGACAGTTAGTTGCTAGTTTGATCCCCGGCTCCTCATAGCTCAGTGTCCAGGGGTCCCTGAGCAAGACACCAACTGCTCCAGACGAGCTGGCTGTCGCCTTGCATGGTTGACTCCGCCGTCGGTGTGTGAATGCGTGGTTGAACCGTCGTAAGTTTTCTAAATGCCCTAAATGTAAATGTGTCCCCCCTATACTCAAAGATAAGTGTAAGGTCCACGCCTACCTTCTCCATGGGCAGCTGTATGGAGGCCTTGCAGTCCGTGAACTCCGCCTTGATGCTGGGCCCCTGCACCTCCGTCACCACGTACAGCAGCCTCTGGGACTCCTTCAGCATCTTGCGGTTGCTGCCGCCGAACTTGCCCAAGACGCGGTAGGCCACGTGGGAGATGGTCTCCACGGGGTTCCTCAGCGTCCGCCACAGGGCCTGGGGGCCGGGAGAGAGAGGGACGTGGGAGAGAGCAGCGGGTGGTGTCACGCTGCGCTGAGCCGAGATTCAGAGTAATTCAAAGACGCTTTCATCTAAAGTGACTTAAAGGGTATTTTTGGATACATATGACTGAGGACCCGGTCGCTGGCGAGGCTCCCTGCACAATGGTATTCGCGGACATTGGGGTTTGACCCCACAGATCAGACGGGTCATAGGTACGTACCTCAGAAATAATTAACCATCAAATCAGGTTATCAAATGATCTGATTAGGATTGCTCAGAATTGTTGATCAGGATAGGTAAAACAATGCAAATAGCATCACCAAAAACCAGGCCATCCCCACGCCCACCCCCAACCACCGCCACCCTCGGACTCCCCGGTTACCTGCATGAGCTCGGCCCGGACGGGCTGGATGTGGTCGTAGAGGAAGTCGGGCTGCAGGTTGTCCACGCAGAGCTCCAGCGTGCGCAGGCCCTGGCTGACCAGCGTCTGGGAGCCGTTGAGCGCCGACACCAGCGGGTCCATGAGCATGGGCAGGTAGGGCAGCAGGGAGCTGAGGCGCACCGGCACCGTCAGACACAGCTCCACAAACAGGTCCTTCATGTGCTGCTTGTGGAGGCCGCTCTGCAGCATGTTCAGCCCTGCCAGGGAGGAGGAGGAGGAGGAGGAGGAGGAGGGCTTATCGATGACGAAGGGTCGGGAGTTATCGGCGGAGAGTGTTGGCAGGAGCAAACATTTAACAACCCGGTTTGGTATCTTTTGCTCTGATTTGAATGTAGTCTTGGTTGCTACAATGGGAGATATCGGCAGTAGAAACTACATTCAAAGACACTGTAAAAATGTATTAAAAACGACTACATCCAAAACAGGCGTACATCAAAACATACATTCCTCTAAAAAATAAAGATGGTTCCGATGGAAATGTCTGCCAGGTGCTTAAGGAGGTCAGTCAGGTGCTGGCTTACCTTGCAGTAGGTTTGGCAGGAGGGGCAGGAACTCCTGGTAGAGCAGGTCATGGCTGCCGCCACCGATGGACCGGAAGAGGGCGCGCAGGAGCAGGAAGTAGTTGTAGGGCTCCTTAGCCGATTGGGCCAGCTCCATCGAGCTGTTAACGATCTTATGGAGGTGGGGCTGAAAGACAGGTAGGGACATTGTGCAAAATGTTAATAAACCACAGGCGACAAAGACTAGTATCCAGTTGGACATTGAACAACTCTTTGGGTGATGATCATTTGGTTTAGAGTTTACGACTTGCTTCCTAATCATGCAAGTGGTAAGACTTCACTCGATAGACAACTTGGGACATTATGCCCAGGAAGTGTGAACAAGTTATTCCTCCAAGAACCAAGATTCAAGACCAAATCCAAGAGAGAACGTGATCGAGTATCCATTTTAGAAATCAAACTTTTAAAACGGGTTGTAAGCACACGCCCACCTTGAGCATCTGCTCGTTTTCAGCAGCAAAGAGCGACACCGATCCAAACACCAGCTTGAAGAGCTTGAGGTAGAGGTTGGAGAGCTCCACGTTGGAGCCCATTTCTGGCAGCCTCTCCAGCAGGTACTCCACCAGGATGGTGGCGAACAGGGCTGAGGTCGACAGGTTGGCCAGGAACGAGTTGGCCACGATCTGGACACAACAAAAATATTTTTAAAAAGACAATTAAATGTGAAAACTGTGTTCAATCACACCCACTCTCTGATGGCACTAGCTCTGAGAAGTATCCATTATGTACTGACAAAAACATAAAAACACAACAAACATTTTGGGTCCCTGCAGCCACTCATTCGTCCGTTGATTCTTTACAAGATTGCTCCCGGGGGTATTGTTGTAGTCCCACCAATTTTGAATGCACGCTTTGATTTGTTTTCAGCCTCACTTGAAAGTCACTTTGAATAGAAGCGTCTGCTAAATGACCAAACGTCCTATCAACAAGGACGAATCAGCATGCCAGCTCCTCTGCCCGTTATTCCTGTGTGTGCCCCTCCCCTCACCACCGATGTACCTGCAGAGCGTAATTCTTGGAGATGCGCTCCACCATGTAGGGCACTGTGGTCTGGAAGATCTCCTTGAAGGTGAGCGGGTTCATCATGGTGAACACACCGGCAAAGTGCTCCAGCACCTCCTTCTCCTCCTTCATGCGCACCGCCTGGCAGTTGGCCACCCTGATGTACGTCTGTTGGTTGTTGGTCACCTGTACCTAGCCAGCAGGGGGATGGGGCGCTGTTACACCATGTTGGCTACTCCCCAACCACCAACCACCCAAAAAGAATATCCGCTAATTATAAATAAATTATATATGTGCCAATAAATGCAACCTTTCCTTTGGCGCGTGGGCGAGATGATGGATGTATTGGCTGACCACGAGCCATGACGAAAAAATACAAAACTTTTTGCAGATTAATTACGTGCGTGAAGGAAGCCAGCCTTGTTGATCAACGCATACGATTGTAAATATAAATCTCTATAGGGATTTAACAGAATGATGATTTCTCTTTTTACCAAATGCGTTATAAAAACTAAAACTTTTACTGTTGATAAGAAGAAAAAGAAAAAAAAAGACCCAATGTGTAAAATCTGTACAAAAGAACTTCATCAGAACAATCTTTGATATGAGAATGTTACTCAAAATGAATTCATTTATTTTCTGCAACTCTTTTAGTGAATGTCGATGACCCGTGCCAGCTCTCTGTTGGAAGTCCTACCTGGTAGATGTCCAAGGCCTGCATGGCGTACTTGACCAGCTTGATGTAGATCTGTGTCTCTTTGGGTTGGAGTTGCTTGTTTGGAATGAACTGAGCTTCTGCAGAGGGAAAGACGAAAAAACAAAGCAGCAGATGCCAAACGTGTGAGATAGCTAGGCTTATGGATTTATCAGTATTTATAACATTTCACTTCTCACAAAATCTACTAAGATACGATCACGACACATCCTTGCGGAAGTGGACGCAGAGCAGTGGTAGTAATCTAACCCGGTCTGTGCTCCATTTTAGGAATACAACTCGATTCATTCATTCAACACCAACAAAATGCGAGATAACAAAGTGCCAGAAGACCAAAAACAGTGGGGCTGAGAAACCATAAACAAGAAAAGATAGCCCCCATCCCTAGAGCTGAATGAACCTTATATAACACGGAACACTGAGCACGGTACCTCCGGGGGCTTTGCAGGAGGTGATGCCCCAGGTGATGGTCTTCACCCCGCACACCAGCGTCTTCACCAGGCTGCGGCAGTCCGACACCTGGAAGGTCTGCTTGTCCTCCTTGTCTCCGCCCCCCGTGCGGTCGAAGCCCGCGGAGGGGGCGGAAGGCGGGGCCGGGGGGGCCGGAGTGGAGGGCGCCGGGGCGGGCAGGGCGGGGGTGCTGGACGGGGTGGGGGTCGCCGGTACCCCCGGCAGCGCCACCGGGTCGACCACGCCCATCTCCGACTGGGGTTTGCACTTTTTGAAGATGGTGACGAGCTGGTAGCGAGCGATGGTGTGGAACTTCAGCACAAACACCTGGCGGGACACAGTGAGTTCATTGATCATCGTGTTGTTCATCTTCATCGATCGCTTTGAAACATGTAGACAAAGCAGAAATCTGATAAAAGATTTGGCTTGGTCAACCCTTAGCTTGATCCTACTTTGCTGATTTGAGTCTATCAAAAAAATATCAAAAGCCCTCGATCAACGTATTCCATCGGTTTTGTGCATCTCTTAACTTGACTGAAGTACCAGAGCTTCATATGCATGCATTTAACAGACAATGGTCTCAGCTCTAACTCAGCTCTAAGTATCAGCTCTAACTCACACACAAGCCATGTGCACACAAAACCCTCAAAAAACCCTGGTAAGCACAGCATCATTAAGCATTGCATCCTCCAGCTACCCTCCAGTCGTCGTTCTGACCAGATGATCCCGGGGGTTTACCTCCAGCATCCTCATGAGGATGTCCCGGCCGTTGCCGTTCTCCAGCTCGGACTTGGAGCGGATGCAGTCCACCAGGTTCAGCAGCAGCTTGCAGGACATGGTCTGGATGTTGCTGGGCAGCGACTCGTCGTCGATGTTCTTGGCGAAGAGCTGCACGGCCAGGGACAGGTCTGTCAGCGGCAGGTTCTGCCGGACGTGGTGCACCAGGTCGGCCAGCGTGCTGTACGCCAGCGGCCTGGACGGGGAGAGGAAGGGGAGAGGAGGGGCTTTTAAAACAACGGAGGAGGCCATGATGTTGGCAGGGTCGGACGTCTTGCATTCTCTTTTGGATCCAAACCCGGTGTGAGGATTGTAAAAAAGAAAAATAGCACCCTTTAAAACACAAAGGCCATTCAAGAGAGCTTCACACAGGCTTGAATCGCATCTAAAAAGGACATCCATTAGAAGATAATCAAATACAATTGTATAATAAATTAGATTTTTTTAATAAGGGTACAAGAGGGTACCTCTTACATTTTACTATCAGCCTGATATACCCATTCTTACTCTTCTTCTGTGTGAAAATAAATATATAAATAAGGCTAAAAGAAAATCTATAAAAGTAGCAATCCACAAGATACCCATAATTAAAGAGACGGTAGGCCAATTACCCAATACATAAAGCTGCAGAAGCCTGTCCTGTCCCTGTTCTTTGTAATGCCAGAGGAATAAGAGGCTCCTTTGTAGTTGATCGTGTTTCATTGTCTTTTTAGTAATACAAATGAATATCTGTTAACCAGAGAGGAGGAGGAGGAGGTAGAAGAGAAGCGGAGCGCGGCATGACCGTTAAAAACAAACGCAAACCCTGGAAGGCAGCTCCAGCTGACACCGTAAGTAAGAGAAACAAGGGAAAAGGAGAAAAGGAGAAAAGAGCAAGAAAAAGTGACCGAGCAGAAGGGAAGTGGGGAACAGGTGTCGGAGAGAGGTTTAAAAAGAAAAAAAAGAGAAAATAGGAGAGAGGTAAACAAGGACGGGCCGGGGGGGAGACGGGGAGGGGGCGGATCAATATGGGGTAACTGATAGTCATGCCAGGTCTCATCCTCCTGGCCGCGTTCCCCCTCTCCGCTAATTACAGGTGGCAGCTAATGTGTTGACGTGGACTGCTCAGTGGGGTCAGATGAGGGGGGGGGGTTGTTTATCAATTTAACCATGGGAGACAGCGCCAGCCCCATCACCTCCCCCTCCGGAGAAGAGAAGAGGGTGGACATGACAGTGTGGTTTTTGTTTTTTTTAGATGCAGTTGTTTGGGCCACTACAGTTAGCCTGATTAGCATGCTACACTGTACACGCCCAACTGACCCCGGCGGGAAATCAACCCACTCTACGTCGAGGGAGGTCGGATGGCATTGATGAGTGTAATGAGAGTTAATGGCATCCCAAACACACATTTACACGCACGCAAGCTCATGTTTGGGGCAGCAGGTGCTCAGGAGGTACAGCAGGTCTTCTGGCTAACAGGAGGGAGCTGGTTCGAATCCCAGGCCCCTTCTCGTCAAACGTCGAGGTATCCCTGAGCAAGGCACCTGAGCCTGACTGCTCCCAGCGAGCTGGCGGGGTTAACAGAACTGTCTGTGAGTGAATGTGTGTCTCAATGTGTGTATGAATGGGTGATTGGGAGGCACTCAGTGGTAAGTGTTTTGAGGGGCCACTGGCTAGAAAAGCATTATATGAATGCAGTCCATTCGGCAATTTTCCTTCACAAGCAAACGTACCGTAGAGTCTCGCGAGCGGTGTAGCCGGATCCGATCAGGATGGACTCGTCAAACAGTTTGTCCATGCACGGTATGAACTCTGAAAATTGAAAGTACTTTTAAAGAAAGGAGTCACTCTCAAAAGGCCCTTTGGGTTTCAACGTTTTCCAGGAGTAATGAATGAGAAGTGAGCTTTTCATTGTGTGCGTTTCATTATTATTATGTCATACATGGGCAAGAAGTTACTTTTGTTCTTTCTTTTGGTTTTGCAAACTTTATCCATGCATAAATAAATAACTGTAAAGAGTAGCCAGACAGTTATGAGCTTTTAATTAATGCATTGGGAAAACAACGTTTTCTTTCATAATTTTATAATTGGATACCTCTCGTTTGTGTGTTTGTACGTGACATGTTTCAACAAGTGCAAGCAAGATCTACGGCTACACAAGACAGTCAAGATGGTGTGTGTGTGTCTCTCCCTCTCTGCATCCATGCGTTTGTTGGCGCACGTGCATGTGTCTCTGACTTTCTGAATCTCTCTCGCTGTTTGTGCGTGTATGTGTGTGCACAACGTACGGCTGCGCAGGTCGGTGGTGAGGATGTGCTTGGCGGCGATGAGCAGCTCCTTGCGGAGGTGGGCGGTTTCCGGGGGACAGTTGGCCAGCAGTTGCAGCATGCCCTTCACCATCTGCTGGGAGTACTTCCCCACAAGGTCCTGGTAGAGCAGGCACACACACACACGATAACATATACACACACAGGGAGATGACACACACACACACACACACACACACACCCGGAGGGAGAGCAACACACACACACGCACACATACACACACACACAATACCAAGACATTAGTTTGAACGTCCCAAACGTATGATGAATGCAGTGAACAGTGAAGAGGCGAGAGAGGGTGTTTAAACAGGGATTCATGTCAGACCAGTATCAGACGCCATCAGCCGTCAGACCGTGTACCTGGTAGATGCGGATGATGTAGGCCAGGAAGGACAGGGTCTTGATCTGGGCTGCGATGAAGTCAGCGTACAGCTCCTTGTTGTACAGCTTGTGTTGCCTGCAGCGAGACACACACACACGCACACCGTTAACACACACCCAATGTACACACCCCCTCCTTCCCGTGGGGTCCGAGGTGACTTCAGCACCGGTTGACGTCAAACAGCTCTCTTGTTCGCTGAAGCCGTTTGCTTAATCAATTCAGCTTCATTTCCTTTGTGTTTTCGAACACCCGACCCAGCCCCCCCCCCCCCCCCCCCCCCCCCCCCCCCCCCCCCCACCCTCCTCCCCCTCCGAGCCTCCTCCCACCCAGGAACCACGTCCCGCAAGGACAACTCGGACCGCTTCGACAGGCCCCCCTCCCCATACACCAAATACTTGCACTTTGTCAAGACAAAATTGCCAGGCGAAAAAAAACATAAATGGACTTAAATAGAATCACAAAGTAAAATGTATTACGGTGAAATGAAACACAATTTTCAAGGTTGGAAAGAAAAAGGAAAATTGGTTAGGAGACGGAATCAAATTCCAGACACACTACGCTGCTCTGAAAAAATGGCACACAGCAGAAACGCTGAAGTCCAAACGTGCTCAGACAGAAGCAAGAGGAAAAACCTACTGAGGAAAGGGCATACCATATACACACACATAGAGACAACAATATAAGAATGAAGATTAAGAAGTAAAGACGGAAAACTTTGGACACAGCCCAGACATGTTTGAGTACATTACATGCGCGCACACACACACACAAACACACATGCACATACCTGGCTTGAGGAGAGACCTGCAGCATGATGGTGTTCATGATGAGGGGGACGAACTCGGACACCACGTTGTGTATGTTCAGTTTGTAGAGCTGGGGAGGGCAGAGCAAAGCAATCAGCAAATAATAAATGCAATCAATGCATTATTACCTAAAATATTGCGTCAGGGATAATAAAAAACATCCACTCTTATTTCACTGCAGTAGTGCATTGTACAGGAATAACATCGTCTTAAAATGTCTTATCTTTTCATCAAAAAAAAATAACATTCACCATTCAGCAATTTTCTACTGAATTATGAAAATGAAATTCTTTTGTGGATCAGCTTTCATATAATGCCGAGTCCTGGATCCACAATGAACCTTCATAGCGCTCCCAAAACAGTGCGTGAAGTGATGTACTGTTACCATGGTTACTACGGTGCACGTTCACCCAGAGAAACCCTGTTCATTGTGCTTTCAACAGCGGCAGAGGGAAGTGGCGGCACCCACCTGGTACATCAGCACCACGATGATGGGCAGCTCCGCCAGCACCTTGAGAGACAGCGAGCCCCGCGGGATGATGGTGTGCTAGGAGAGAAGGCGTGAAACAGGAAATGAGTCCCAAACTAAAAAGGTGTTTTGAGGGTGAGGGTTGGGCTGCCCGGCCTCTACCACCAGATAAATACATAACACGATTTATGAGTCCACGAATGTAAGTAATACACAATAGAGGGAATTGAATAACCTGCATGCTCCACTGGCCTTCAGTGAATAACAAGGTTTTTTTTAGTTGTGTGTGTGTTTTTCTCTTTCTTTTTGAAGACAATAACCTTCAGCCACGGCACTTGTTTTCAGAGCGTGGTAGGATGGAACGCTACTCCCCTCTAGTGGTACCACTACTGTTGTTGAGCAGGATTACACTTCAAGTACAGTACATGTATGTACACATTAGGAATTAAACCTCATGGTCCATGTTTGGGAATTCGACTATAACCTCTACGTCTTCTCAATGATTTTTAGAACAGCGCTGTAACTAAATACATACTTTAAATGAATACACGTGATATTGTGACTCATTCTTACCGTTCTCGTCTCGCTGTCCTCCCTCTCAGGGGTGGTCTTCACCAGAACCGAGGTGATCATGCCCACCATCTCTGGGGAGGGCACCGTGTTCTCCGCGATCACTTGAGGGTTCTCAAAGTACCGGGCCTGTCAACGAGGGAAGACGGTGAGAGAGTTAGTTAAATGACATGTGCCATTCTGAACTATTCACACATATGTGCTTGATGACAGCTAACCCAGAAAACAGACAAAACAATAAACAACGTCCGCAAATGTCCATGCAATGTCCAGTCCTCATTTAACAATGGTGTTCATTTTTACCAGCACTGTTCATGTTAACTACGGTATTGGTGTTTATGTTCATGTTAACTGAGATGTATACATTATTGGACAGGGTTAGGGTTAACCCTCACAACGAACCCTATGAAATTGCTATATAATAATTATCATTACTGGATAACTAATGTTAATTAATGTTCCCTCATTGTAAAGCGTTAGGCATTACCCTAGATCTAACGTCAATATTTCCACATCGACTAATGATTACAATGCATTTCGAGGAATGTGACACTGTGGAACAAAACATCGGATGGACTTACAACAACTTTTGGTAGGTCTTTGTAGATCTGCTTCACAAAGTCTAGAAAGTGATGAATCTGAGAAGGGACAATCGTGGCAAAAGTGTTAACGCATTAAATCCTTTTCCCCCCGAATGGTGCCTCAAAACTTGTAAACCATCCCCTCAGGACCCAAATTACAGCACAATGCAGCATAAATAGTAATGTAAAGGAATATATAGAAATGGAGTATTACGGTATGTGAGTCTTGACTTGCCTCGGGAGAAATGGGCGGGCGAAACTGCTTGTGGAGCTCAATGATAATGCGGAGACAGATCAATACATTCTCCTCACTTTCAATCTGCAAGAAAGCAAAAATTCGTGCTTTAATACACTCAGAACCAGATCATGAGCATTACAAGGTCATGAGCGTTAAATGTGAAAATACCAGAATGGACCACTTTAGAGCAGTCCAACTACACAGTTGTATAACACAATAATAAAAAGGAAATAAGGTTGGAATAACTATGAAAGTTAACACCAATCGTTTTGAATACCAAAAGGTATTTCTAAGAGCTGCTGGGCGAGCAGGAGTTGTGCCGTTGTCATGCTGCTCTTGGAAAAGGTGTGTCTCTTACCTCCAGGAAGCGGAACATGACAGACAGGACGTTTTTGGTGTGCGGTCGGAGGTGCTCATTGGTCGGGATGCGGTGAATGATCTCCAACACGAGTTTCCTCAGTTGCTGAAAAACATCAAAAGTCCAACCGTTTTGTTTTTGGTATTCTCATCGATCCTTTTCTATGACAAAAATCTTGTTTTTTTCCCCCAAAAAGTACGGTCAGTGAATTGAAAAGCTATTATTTCAGGGTAATTTGTTTGAAATAGCTTGGCTATTCGTCAGCCATTAGCGACTGAAAGGTGCTGTACAAATAGCTGTTTCGAGGTGACTCCGCCAGATATAAGACCACTTCAGGCTGATTGATGACCAATCAGGGCATCCTTTCCTTGATTTGTTATCGACAGCTCGGTCAAATGGAAACAATTCTCAATGGCAGAGAGAGATATGTTTCAGATTGTTAAGTTTCAAAGTAGTGCTCTCTTCTGCTCACTCTACTCAGATCTTGACCTTTAGGTCCAGGAATATTACACTGGATGTGGAGAGCAACGCCTACCTGTGTGGGTTTTTCCTGCAGAAACTGCACCTCTCCGTCCTGTAGAAAGGTGAGGAAGCGAGGGATGATGTGCTCCAAGAAGGTGGAGTACTGCGGCGAAGACGTCACGTTCTGCAGGGGGAAGAACCAAATCCACAACGTAATCAAACTACATCTCTGATAACCTCCACGACACCTTCCAAGGCAACAATCCATCAAAGGTTGTTTTGATGAAAAGGTTGCACAGCTTTGAATGTGTTACACCTTTTCAAATCATTATGATCACTGTCAAGGTTGAAATTTAAAAGCATAAATTAAAGAGGATAGTTTTATTCTTTATAAACTAGAACCGTGATGGCTGCAGTGAAAAGTGCACTGCGGGTGTAAATATATAGATGTTCATGTTATACATGCGTCTACATTCCATCTTCTGAAAGCCATTCTTCTACCTGTACACTCACTGACAACAACATCGTCAAACCATCCATTCGTGCTGAAATTGACAGTAAAACGTATCAAACTCACCTCAAAGTTCTCGCTGACCTCCTGCATCATCTTGAGCTTGGTCTCATCCGCTGATTGGTTGGGGACATAGTGTGGGTGGCAATTAGTCAACACATAGTTGTGAAAGGCTTGCAGTTTCTACAGCTTGACTAACCAGTGGGGCGCTCAGATCTTATCAGTTTTACTTTCAGCGCCCAGAGTTTTTTAAAGAGTACATCAACAGCACGCATACAAACACCCAAACGGTCATTCTCTCAGTCACGCACATGTACTCTTTATCTGGGCTAAAGGGTATCGCTCTCATCACATTGCCCCAACACCAAAAGGTCTATCAACTACATGTCTTTAAAACAATTGAACTCACGTGTGTTCGTCTCCGTTAGTGCAGCTACGAACTGCAGGTACTTCTTCATTAACGTGGTTTGGTCCACCACAGTGGGGCTTGGGGCAGGCACGAATGCCATGGTGCCGGCCGGGAGAGACATGGCTGCGATGGGGGTGCGTGCAGACCCACCGATCTTATAAGAATTGCATGCACGCTGCATACAAAGAGGAAATAGTCAACGTTGGAAAGTATTTTTCTATTTTTAAACCGGCGCATACATCAGCGTGATTGTGAAAACGAAAGACACTTTTCTATTGATGAACGAATAACCATTGATAATGTATTTGTGTAAACATGCAAATGGAAATAGTTTTAACAAATCATGGATAAACAAACAGGGAAAGAAGACAAACATAGCATTACATTGCGGGCGCATTGTGATGATGTCATTAAAAGCGGCTAGCTATTTTGTGCAGAGCACAATTTCCTTTATGAATTACATTTACAGACTTCTAACTTCAAAAGTAATTCCATTCAAAATCGATTGCAATGTTGACAGAATGTACGATCAATAACATAAAGAGAACACGTATGTTTGCAGTATTCTTCTGAATAACACAAACAGCTAACGAGTTATGCTAATATGCTACTGATGCTTTCCTCAAAGAAAGAAAGCGCTCGGAACACATTGCAATCGTTATCAAATAGACAAGCAAAGTTTTAGCTTTATTCAAATATGAAAATAAATGCATACTCAAGACAAATGGCCCCATATTATGGAATATGATATAGCATTCAAAATATTTAGTTAATATGAAAAATCTCAAACTGGACTCACCGTGCAGCACCACAGACAGGATGCCGTCTCTCTGTATCCGTCGCGTCGCTACACAATGTAGTGAATGACGACTAGAAAAACACATATTTTCCTCCCTAAACTCATTAAACTTGTTTCAGATTAAATATATGCGGTTAAAGTAACTTTATTGACATAAATGTATAAGATCAACCAACATTATTGATTTAAAGCAATTAAATATATGTTTTTTCGTCATTATAGTGCCAGCGGAAGGATACACGGTAAAATGAGGTGGTTATAAGACCATCGTTTTCGATGGTCTTAGTAGCTACAGTGATCCTATTGGCTACGATACTTCTTGGCTGATTCCATATCCCGCCTATTCCAAGACTGGCATTTGTGAAGGCTGCAGGTGTCTTGTGAGGAGAATATAATGGTATCACACAGGCATAACTTCATTACAGTTTTTCTCAGTCGCTTTGGTACATTTCTCAGATCAGAATTGAAATTTGCAAAACAGTAATTGCATTTCTCAAAACAATTCGTACAAACAGCAAAACACCATGGATTTCATGCAAAAGCCAGTCTCGTGCTGAAAATCCTTAGTTCGTTTCTCAAATATCTGTGTCAATGAACATGTCAGCGCCATCACAATGACAAGTCCTTGTGTCATTGACTTGTGTACGAATAAGACAGTCAAATTTCTTAGTCATGTTGTCAATTTAACAGTGTACTCTGGAGGGATGTTCTGATGTAAACTATGGCTAAAGTTCTGAAGACAATTATTGTAAATTGTAAGTTACACCAGTGTGTGTGGGAGATTGATTGCAAGAGACTGGACAAGATTCACATTTACGCTTTGACTGTTTGTACTGTAATTCGTTGACAGACCATGTCATTACTAGAAATATGAACATAGGAAAATTTCCTTAGGGTAAACTGTATATGCGTTGCTGCATGAATTACAGTGCAGTCTTCCTACACCTCCTGACGTACCTGTCTGTTGGGCCACAAATTCCATTGTCAGACAATGTAACATTGTGTTGTGCTCCAGCTATATACTTGCCAGTTCATGGTTCAGGAGATGCACCTTTGAGCTATTTCGGTAAACTGGTTGATCGTTGGTTGACCTAACACTTCACACATTTTCCTTCTTTAGAGAAAGTCAGATTCACCATGGGAGCAATTTACCAATTCAGGACAGATTTAGAAAAAAAGTCTAATGGAAATGTATAGAAATATGTTTGACATATTATGACAACTGGTTCAACCATTTTGCATGTAAAGACCTATGCAATGAACTAATGCCTAAATGTTGTGGGGGTGAGACTATTCAATAGAGACCCCTTACAATAAATTTTGACCAACATGACATAAGCAATTGATAATATAGGAAAGAGCAGAGAATTGTAAATAATCATTTGCATGAATGTACCAAAGCATTTGCAACGTGTTCAAATGAATGAGAAACTTCTTTTTTGATGTGAACAAGTGACACACTGATGTGAAGATTGAACAGGTAGTTTTGAGAATTTCAATTCTGATCTGAGAAATGTACCAAAGCGACTGAGAAAAACTGCAATATATATACAGTTTATGCATGTCCCCAACAAACCCAATTCTTTGGAAATAAGGAGTATATATTTGGTATATTATGGAAGTGTAATTCCGCACATAGTAAGTTAAACCAGTTTGACATGAACCACTTATATTACAGGTTTTCTCAGTCACTTTGGTACATTTCTGAGATCAGAATTCAAATTCTCAAAACCGGTTCAATCTTCACATCATTGTACATTCATGCAAATTATATGGTAAAATGTCCTGCTCTTTCCTACGTTATCAATTGCTTATGTCATGTTGATCAAAATGTATTGGAATGGGTATCTATTGAATAGTCTCACTCCCACAACATTTAGGCAGGCCCGGCCATGGGCATAGGCAGTATAGGCGAATGCTAAGGGCGCATCCATCGACAGGGGGCGCCAAATATATGTCTTTTTTTATTTTTTTTTGCACACTGTATTCATCTAACTTTAACTTCAAGGATTATATTACTTAGTACCAGTCGTTATGTCGAAATAAATATTAGACAACATAACATAACATGTAAAATAAAAGAGCGCCCTAGTTTCCGTGTCCTGACATGTTCATTGACACAGATATTTACTTTTGAGAGATGAACTAAGGATTTTGAACAAGAGACTGGCTTTTGCCGGTAATCCATGGTGTTTTGCTATTTGTACGAATTGTTTTGAGAAATGCATTTACTGTTTTGCAAATGTTGAGGATGATTCGAGAATTGTACCAAAGCGACGGAGAAAAGCTGTAATGTATATACTACTACATTTTTACTCTCAACTTTCAGTGAATGTATCCACAAGGTGACCTTATTTGTTATTTTTATGTGGTATGCCCTCTTGCACTGAGTGATACTGTTTCAAAATATAGTTTTTGCAATCACAAGTTCCAATGGACTCCTGTTGGTTTCTGAAAAATTGTCTATTGATGGCTTCTTATAGGCTACCATGCAATGACAATGTATTACCTGACATATATTTAATAAGGTTATTAAGCCACACATGTTTAAACATATTATTAAAGGAAATAATTATACAGGGTGCTGTATATATAGATCAACCGCTAAGGGGACATACTGCATTTACTATAAATCTGTCTCCAGCATCACTGTGAAATGAGCCAAACTAGAAGCAAGCCGAACCAGCCTCTTCCTATATGCTTGAAGCAGACTTTAAAAAGCTGGCCTTCATAACGATGATGTGATATTGAATACAGACAACGGTGACTCACAAACTGAAAGGTTTTACTTCAGCGAATATCCATCAGCCTCGTCACATATTTCCACCAGCTCACAACAAAACTACTCAAAATTGAATTTTTACTAACACTGATCGAGTATTGGGCATGCACGATCAATATATAAGCATTTATGTCATGTTAAATCCCAGGTGGAGCGAATACATTTCTACTCCTTTGCATTCATTGCAAATATAGGTAACATGTAGCTTTAGTTTTTTGACATATGTAATAGATGCAGTGCCTTCAACTGTACAATAAACATTTTGTCTTTCAGTATATTTGTATGTCATTTACAGAGAAAGAATAAACCTGATGAATAAACCTGACCATTCAGAACGGCCCAGACCCACCTCCCAGTATGTCCATCTGAAGATCGAAAGCTGGTTAAAGTGTCACCTGTAATTTAACAATCGCCGAATATATTGTGCTTCCAATATCTATGCATTCAGAAGTATATAATTCAGGGCTTGGTGTTATCTAACTATAATGAAATAATGTGGTGCCGTTTTCTTTTAATTAGGGTCTATTTATTTATCCATTTCCTGGCATCACAGAACATAACTAAGCCCTATCTCCTACCGTAGCTTGCTAATGGATTTTAGATAATGGCAGGCCTATTCATATCCTGCACATTCAATGGACTGAATGGAGTTGTAAAGTGCTAAAGTAACATTCATCTCAGCACATAACACCTCTGCTTATATCCACCTCTCTTCTTTCTATCTCCCTCCATTTTCACCCCTCTGCTCTCTCTCTCTCTCTCTCTCTCTCTCTCTCTCTCTCTCTCTCTCTCTCTCTCTCTCTCTCTCTCGCTCTCTCTCTCTCTCTCTCTCTCTCTCTCTCTCTCTCTCTCTCTCTCTCTCTCTCTCTAAAACCCTCTCTCTAACATACTCTCCATGAACTATATCTATTTACTGCTCTCCTTCCCTTTTCTAGCTGTAAGGTCAATGTAATACACTTATTTTGGGGATACTAGATAGATAGAGAGAGAGAGAGAGAGAGAGAGAGAGAGAGAGAGAGAGAGAGAGAGAGAGAGAGAGAGAGAGAGAGAGAGAGAGAGAGAGAGAGAGAGAGAGAGAGAGAGAGAGAGAGAGAGAGAGAGAGAGAGAGAGAGAGAGAGAGAGAGAGAGAGAGAGAGAGAGAGAGACAGACAGACAGACAGACAGACAGACAGACAGACAGACAGACAGACAGACAGACAGACAGACAGACAGACAGACAGACAGACAGACAGACAGACAGACAGACAGACAGACAGACAGACAGACAGACAGACAGATGGATAGATAGTTTGAAAATACGTTCAATGTCCAAGAAACTACTATTTCTCAGTCCTTCAAAAGCTTTTATGTCCATTTATATACTCAAAGGTCTTTCACCGTGTGAAGAAAAGCCTAAACAAGTCAGCCTGGGAAAGGAATGAACTGATCGATTCTTGGTCATATATTGTAGTATGTTTGCTATGCATGTATTAGTCAGCTAGAAATGTGGAAAACCAAATGGAATTATGGATGTGGTTCGAGCTCCTTAATAATAAGAAGCTCTGATTTCTAATTTTTTTCCCCTGGAGCTGGAGGGACAGGTCACTGCGTCTGGGGTAAAATAAGTGTGATGTCTGAAAAAACACCACCAAAGATGGTGTGAATCCATCTGCACCAGTGGTAATAGTGGTTCCACCGAGCTCCTTCGAAGAACAAGACAGAGGTGTTAATGGTCGGACATTGTTACCAGGAAAAAACGTTTTTATAATCAAATTTTTCTTTTTACCTATATTCATGCTCCCAAAACTTTCTTCTATGTCCTCAATTTTCTTTCTTTGCATCCTTACACATAAGTGAATCACGTGAGCATGTTTTTAATCCTGCTTGAAATTAATTCATGAATGATCATAATCTTACCTCCTCATAAAATGCAAGAAAACTGAGCTATAGAATTGCAAAATGTTGTTTAAGTGAAAGAAAGACGTGTTTGCAGTTGTTTGTGTCCACCCAACCCTGTATGAGTCACATGCATAGGGGGCTTCATTAATTGTTCAGGTACTTGGTTGGAAGCCATGTTCAAAGCACAGCGGTGTGTCTTCCAGTCTGCGCAACAGGCTCTATTGACCTATTGCTAATTGTTTACCCCTACAACCTTTGTGTGTGTGTGTGTGTGTGTGTGTGTGTGTGTGTGTGTGTGTGTGTGTGTGTGTGTGTGTGTGTGTGTGTGTGTGTGTGTGTGTGTGTGTGTGTGTGTGCGTGCGTGCGTGTGTGTGTGTGTGTGCATGTGTCCACATAAAAATGAAGGCTTCCCATAACTTGTATATATGCTTTTCTAAAAGCTTCTTCCACTGTGGTTGTCATGAGATACTCGGATTCATCTATACATGAGGTGATGTAATGCGCCTACATTTTGAGAGACACATTTGGGGAGTATACATCTGGCAGAAAAACATCTTTGTATAGAACGTAAATAGACCATTGTATGATTGAGCGGTAGAATAGGCCTCGTCTTCAACCGCAGACCTTCGACGATTTAGGAGCCCTGCGAGTGTTTGTGCGTGTAAGTGTGTGTGTGTGTGTGTGTGTGCGTGCGTGTGTGTGTGTGTGTGTGTTTGTGTGTGTGTGTGTGTGTGTGTGTGTGTGTGTGTGTGTTTGTGTGTGTGTGTGTGTGTGTGTGTGTGTGTGTGTGTGTGTTTGAGTGTGCGAGTGTGCGTGTGTCTGTCTATGCATGCATGTATGTGAATGTCTGCCCTATGTGCATGTGTTAGTGTGTGCGTGTGCATGTATGTGTGTGTCTTTGTGTTTATGTGGTGTGTGTGTGTGTGTGTGTGTGTGTGTGTGTGTGTGTGTGTGTGTGTGTGTGTGTGTGTGCGTGTGTGCTTGTGTGTGTGTGTGTGTGTGTGTGTGTGTGTGTGTGTGTGTGTGTGTGTGTGTGTGTGTTTGTGTGTGCTTGTGTGTGTGTGTGTGTGTGTGTGTGTGTGTGTGTGTGTGTGTGTGTGTGTGTGTGTGTGTGTGTGTGTGTGTGTGTGCGTGTGTGTGTGTGTGGGCGTGTGTTTGCTGGTTTGTTAAAAGATTTAACGTATTGACACATTACAAATAAAACCCAGTGCCGATCATTTCCATTGGCTATAGATTGAAGTTATAGTGCCGTGATGATAGCCTATATTATTTTCCTCTCTGAATTTTAAGACAACGTAGACCTACACAGCAAGGCTGATAACTCTGATGTGACGTCAACGTAGGCCTACTACCACCATTCCTGAATCTTCCAGACACTCCCCCCTCCACCCCCTCCCCGGCACCATTTAATCCTCTTTTCTGACGGAGCTGTCGGTTCATCACCTCGCAGTGTATCTAAGTCAAGCCAAGAATAACTCCTCTAACCCTCTCACGCTGGTCCGGTCTTGCCATCCTCGATAGAGATAGATCTAGATTTACGTTATTTCAGTTGTGTCATTATTCCTGATTATTTGGGGCGAAAGGGGGGGGGGGGGGGGGGGGGGGGGGGAGATCAAATCCGTCACCATGTTTTCAAGTAGAGACCTCAACTTTCGGAGTTACGCATACATCGAGTTTTTATCCAAATGTATTTAGACTATCATCGCGGCTTTAGTTGCGCGCTTAGCTTTAATACTTTACTATTATTCTTTGTAACAGATCACCGTAGCGACCTCAGTGATGTTTTCACTCGTGTACGGGCTGTTCTTCTTTCTAGCCCTTAACGGTAGCCCACTAACGCGCGGCCAACCAGACGACGGGAAGAGGTACATTTGCAGAGCCGTGCCGGTGACCGGTGACGCGAGCTGCCAGGTGACCCTTCTACCCGAGCTGACCGCGGGGGGCCAAGAAGAGGAGCTGAGGAACACCGTAATGCAGCTCCGCGAGACGATCTTACTGCAGAAAGAAACGATCGGCAAGCAGCTCGGAACCATCAACGAGTTGACCACCAAACTCTCCCTCTGCGCCTCGTCCTCCGACGATGGGAAGTACGACCGAGGAGGCTCCTGGACCAAGGATAAGCAGAACACCATGGGGGACGTGCCCCGGGATCCAAATAGCACCATCCAAAGTCTTGGGAAGACCATGAAGGGGCTGAAGGACCGACTGGAGAGCCTGGAGGTAAGGGCGCGCGCACCTGCTTAAAGCATACATGCGTTAAAGTTAAAACTAGGAATACAAAATTAAAGACTATTTGTATATATAAATATAAAGTGTTTTTGCACTATTGTCCCAAAAACATTGACACTATTTGAAGGTTTTAATTATTTCTACGCTGTATTCTGGGTACTGCGCAATGTCCATATGGAGTTCGTCTGTGTCTCCATCACCATTTGTATTTCAACGACAATTCTTTACGATTCCTTCTGGTGGATAGGACTATACACAAGTTCAAAGTGATGACATGGTCAATTTGTCTTTTAATTTGTGCTACTTAATTGAGTCTAGCTCGATGTTTTGGTTACTGAGAGCCTCTCCCTCTCCCTCTCCCAATAGCAACACCAAATGCGGGCAAACAGTTCGGGGACTCCGTTTCCCAGTGAGCTCCGCGACATGCTACAGCTGCGGCTGGTGGATCTGGAGAAGCAGCTGCTGAGGAAGGTGAACTACCTGGAGACCGAGAAGACCACGCTGTCCAACGCCACGGCCGCCTACCGGATGAAGACTGAAAGTACGCTGAACGCGCTGGTGGAGAGGATTAGCGAGTTGGAGAAAGGTGGGTGGGGGTGTCGGTGGTGGTGGTGGTGGTGGTGGTCCAGGTGGTAGTCCAGGTGGTGGTGGTCTAGGGGATGGTATGTGTCCTTTAGTAAAGGTGAACGTACAGGTGGTGATAGGGGCGGATTAGTAAAGGTGATGGTATTGCTGGTGCTGGTGTTGGTGATGATCGGGGCCATGGTGAGGTTGGTCGTGGTGATATTGGCGCTTGAGGAGATGTTGGTGTTGATGGTGGTGTTGGTTGTGATGGTATGGCGTTGATAATAAGGAAGGTGGTGGTCATGGCATGGTGGTGGTGGTGTTGGCATGGTGATAGTGAGGGAGTATGAAATGTTCTAACAACCTAACCAAAAACATTTGTAGGGCTTAGTGTTCTACCTGACCATTATTTTATATATTTCATATTTTATGTATATAATTGTATACCAATATGTCATTATATCAAGCTCTATTTAATACCTGACTCTAATTGTCATGGGGAGATTAACTCAATCAACTCATCTCCTTGATTGCAACATGAAAATATGAACAAGCTCAGAGAAACAATGGATGCAGGCTTATGGCTGCTTCCTTTTTCATTATGTTCGGGTGAGCAACAAACAACAAGAAGTACCAAAATTAGAGCATACCAAACAGGCAGCGACTAAATCCACTCAATCTGACAACCCCCATCCTGATAGTGTGGAGATGAGCAAGTTATAAACGGAGGTGTCCCAAAAGGAGACCTTACTCTACTCTTTTCTGTTCTTCCTTCTCTTCCTTCTCTTGTGTCTCATGAAGCTCCTTTCTTTCTATCTTGTGTCCCTTGTGTTCTCTCTTTCTCTCTGTATCTCTCTTCATTATTGTGCTGTCTCTTTTGCTTGGCAGCTGTTACATTTGTAGTTTAATGTAATGTACTTTTTGTATTCTTCCTCCCTCCCTCCACCCTCCTCCATCTTAACTCCAACCTCCCTCCCGCCACCATTCCTCCCTCCCTCACTCCTTCCTTCCCTCCCTCTCCCCTCCCTCTATCATCCTTCCCTCCTTCCCTCCTTCCCATCGCATTCTCCCGTCTTCCCTCCCTCTGCTCCCCTCCCTCTCTCCCTCTCTCCAACCCTCCACACCTCTCCCACAGGCGGAGGTGATTTCAAGTCTCCCGAGCAGTTCAAGCTGTCCCTGCCCCAGCGCACAAACTACCTGTACGGCCGCATCACCAAGAGCCTGCCCGAGATGTACGCCTTCACCCTGTGCATGTGGGTCAAGTCCAGCGCCAGCCCGGGCATCGGGACCCCCTTCTCGTACGGGGTGCCGGGCCAGGCAAATGAGATTGTGCTGATCGAGTGGGGGAACAACCCCATCGAGCTCCTGATCAACGACAAGGTGAGTCCCGTAGTAATGACACGCATCATAGCTGATAGGATGGCGCTCCTGGTTTTATTGTTTGTAACGTCAAAGGCTCAAAGTTCAATATAATGACTCACTCTGGTATGGGGTCATATAATATGATATTATATTGGTGCATATTGTCTTACATCATGTCATATTACATCATGACATATGATATTATCTCACATCCTGAATCACCTAATAACATATCACATGTGACGTCATAACATCTCATAACATATGGTTTGTCACATCCTCACACATCAAAACATGTTATATATAACATCATTGCATATCAAAATATCCCATCATAACACATCATATTATGTATCATCCTATATCACAACCTGTAACACATCATCGGTGAGGTCGTAATGCAACATAATAATAATAATAATAATAATAATAATACATTTAATTTAGAGGCGCCTTTCAAGACACCCAAGGTCACCTTACAGAGCATATAGTCATCATCGTTTTTAAAAAAACAAGACATTGTGACAGAGAGATTTGACATCCCGTCCCAACGCCTCCTATGACATCACATCCTGTGCCCCAGGTGGCCCAGCTGCCCCTGGCGGTGCGCGACGGCCGCTGGCACCACATCTGCGTGGCCTGGACCACGCGGGACGGCCAGTGGGAGGCCTACCAGGACGGGGAGAGCGTGGGCAGCGGGGACAACCTGGCTGCCTGGCACCCCATCAAGCCTGGGGGGGTCATCATCCTGGGGCAGGAACAGGTGCGGCAACAACCCCCCTGGCTCCTCACCCCTCCATCACACCCCTCGAACACACCGACTCGCTGATGCTACAACCGAAACCTGGCCCATACTGATCAATAGTTGATCATTTCCGTAGATAACATCTGTACGCTCTGCCACTTCATTGTTTATGACATGTTTGGTAAAGGGCATAAAAAAAAAACGTGTCTAGACGGTTTCAGGGAATGGCAGGTTAAACAACGCAACGGAATGAAAGAAAGTCACAATTCACTTAAATAGGTGACACGGCTATGGGTGGTTTGATGGAGACGCCTCCCCCGCAAACCACCCACAGCATGAGCGACAGATCCCTCAGAGGTGTAACGAACCGACCCCCTGAAGGCAGAGGATCCGCCTTTGAAGGCAGCTGCTGTTCAGAGCGTGACAATGAAGTCGGGAAAAAACTGTTTTATTCTGCAGGACGTGGTGGGCGGACGCTTTGATGCGGGCCAGGCGTTCGTGGGCGAGCTGAGCCAGGTGAACCTGTGGGACCGGGTGCTGAAGCCCCCAGAGATCCGGAGCATGGCCAACTGCACCACCTACCTCCCGGGGAACGTGGTCTCCTGGCTGGCCAGCAACGTGGAGGTGTTCGGCCGGGGGGCCTTCAAGAGGCCCCTTGAGGTGTGTCAGGACCGGCTGCCCAACGCCTAGTTGGGGGGGCTGGCAGTGGGGTTGGATTGTATCGCTTGACTGCTTTTGGCCACTATTCGTTGTTGTGTTCTTGTGCCCCAATGTGGAGTGTGTGTATATGAGCCGCTTGCAATGGGCGGGGGGAGCTTTTTTTGTGCATGTGCAAGTTTTGACGTCTTCTAAGTTTGTCTGTAGTGGCATTGACTAATCAACTCACTAACAAACTGACGAACCCTACAGCTATTCAGAAGATGCTTGTGTCCAGACAGGGCAACTAAAAGGGTAGCAGCTTGCGCTACATTAATTCCTAATTCAAAGCTTAGCCTGCCTCAAGGAGACCACAATGGAAGAGAGTTTTTAAATTGGTAGAAACCACAGACACATGGACTCAAGGACAGACACTTACACAACACACACAACCTGGCAAAACGTGGCCAGAAAGCAGAGCGATTCGAGATACATGCTCGGCTAACTGCTAATACACGAGGATAAAGTAAACGACAAGGAGCAGACAGAACAGTCGGTCCCTGGCTGACATGTGAGGGAGGGTTGCGTGGGCGTGGATGAGGTGTAGCGAAGGAGGAGATTATCTGTCTAAGGAGACGTCTGATCCTCCACTCAGGACTTTTCTCCCCCAACTGGGCTCTAAGCCAGTTTGAGGCTTTCTTGCGCAACAAGGCTAACCCTTATCTGCTTATTGATGGGACGGATCTGATTTCACTATAATATCGCAAAGGATAATAGTGTCTGGTAAAATGAATATATTTACATTTATATGGAAGAAGTGCTGAAAGACAACGCTGGAATAGTTGGCATTTTTGCTGTATATATATTTTGCTATGTTGATGTTACGTAAATAACTCGAAGATGAAGTTGTGAGTAGTATTAGCTTCATGGTTGATGTGGCTTATTATCCGAAGTACTTACTGTCAGCAGACAGAAATACATACGCACTATAGAGAGCCTGCATCCATTATAACCTCAGGATGAACTGCTTCTTGCTTGAGATGCGTCTTGTATTGCCACCTCTTCACTGTCTGCTGCTTAGTGCTTGCCTGCCTTTACAATAACACAACGGTCAATAGAGAATTGGGTTTGTAGCATTTGTTATCCTGTTTGATTCCCTTTATCACTCTGGCTCTAAATGCATTATGTTGGATGTGATGTTGTATCTTTTGCCTACATACAAATCATCTGTCAGAGTAGAACATCTCTGTGATTTAGTTTCTCGGTTTAAAGGATTGTTTAAATAATTATAATAATGTAATTGTATTTATAGTCATAATAATATCTAACGTATTGTAGGAAAGTGTATTATGTATGTTGTGGGCCCGAGGGTATGTGTACCCTTACATGTGGCCTTTGAATGTTGCATAAGTGCCATGACAATATTTCAAGTTTCCCTTTGCCAATTTAATGAAAATGTTTGACTTCAAGCAAAGAATACAAAATAATAAAAATGCTGCAGATATAAATACTTTTGTTTGTTTAGTGTCTGCCTTATGTGAGTCAGTGACATTATCTCTATGAATCCCTTGCCTGTCCTTTATTTATTCGGCGTGGTTAAACTGACTTTGCAAAGAAACTTGCAAATACAACAGACTGCCTGTCAACTCCAATATGGCTGCCATCTCTTTCCAGTTCTACCAGCCCTGACACCTTGGTTGATGATAGGTGGATCAAGTGCTTGATGACTTTGCTACTGGATTGAGGTCACACCATAGCCCTCTTAAGTCACTCTCGAGGGTGGTCGAGAGATCAGGTGACATCCACTGCCCCCCCCCTCCTCTCCAAAAGGACTACAGTTAATGGTGTGTTCCTGTATCCTCGAACGCCAGCCTTCCAAGTTGCACGTTTGATGAGACTTCCGGTCTCGGAGTATTCATAGCGTTTCTGTTCTTCTTTGTGATTTTGGCATGAAATTGGCTAGTCGTTGTTTATTATTAGCTACATTAGCCTCTTTAGCAAACCAGCCCGAAAAAAAACAACACAACTTTACATTGTATTTCACGCACAGCAAGACCATGCAATGTATAAATTGGTGAACGGAATAAAGTAGCAATATAACAAGTGTGTAAGAGCATTTAAAGTCAACATAAAAATGACCTACGTGGTACAAATACAAAAGAAAAAAATCTCGTAATGGGCGCAGCCATTTTGTTGAGAGCGTCATCACTGCCCTCGGTCTACTCTCAAATTTTCGAAAGGTGAAGAAAAAAAGGGTGAGTGCCTTCGAGAAAGCTTGGAGATCTTCGACTTTCGACTCGGAAGTCTGGCCTTCGAGGATTCAGGAACACACCATAAGCCCTGTAAGCACCACATGGTGGGTAAAGTCTTCAGAAATTATGTAAGTCTGCACATGCAGGTAGCAATGCCAATGTAATTGTAATTTTATATTAAATTAGAATGCCAAAGCAGCCAAAACAATGACAATTACAATGTTCTAACATTTATTGCTTTGAAAATGCTCAAATATAAGTGCAAGTCTAACTGCATCTAATTTGATAAATATAATCCTGTAGTTAAATTGATCCTTAAAACATCAAACATCAGACCTCAGTGATGAAAAAGCTTCACATAATTCAAATCAATATAGGCTACAACAAAAAAAATTTTTTTGGAGCAGAAGGCCATATGATAAGCATGCAAAAGAGCTATAACCTTTTAATAATATGCTAATACAAAGCACGGACCAGGAAGGACTTTAACTTCTTTGTATTTGGCAACAAAACTTTTTCTATGCATAGGCTGAATACGAATAAGTGCAGAACAGCCCTGTTTAAAGTGAAACGAAGGGAGCTAGTGAGGTGTGGATTAGGTTAGGAACACTAAGGACCATGTCGAAGAATGAGAGGCTGGCTCTCTCCTCTCTCCAGTCCAGAGAAGCTTAGTTTAACTTGGCTTCCATCCTCATCGTTTAGGAATAAAGCACTGCTGGAGCGTCCCACCTGCATTGGAGTAAAAGGGTAGGAACAAATTCGATGCATACATGTATTGCAATCAACGTAACATATAGAAGATATAAGATAATGATGACATTACATTTTTTTATTTCACACCACGCTATTTAAATTTAAATTTCACGTTTTCATCATAAATTAATATTTATTCATGAAATTTACCTTTTCATTAAATCATTATTAATTCATTGATCAATATTGTCATATTTGGCGTTCCATTATCCAGGTGCTGGGCGGTCCCACATGTTGCACACACAAGATAAATAACGTATTGTGAAACATTGCCCCCCTGTGGCTATAGCAGAAACCGCAGCACAAAGTCCAATTAACGATTGCAATTACTCGAATAAATCAAAAAAACGGTATGCTGTCGGATTAAACCATGTGCTACATTTGTTATCTGAAGTCCTACCTGGAGCAGGTTTGGGTGACGCGGGCGACAGGCGATGATGCCAATGAAGGAGAAGGTAGCCGCAAGCACTGCCAGACAGGACATTATGAAGAATAGGTTGGTGTTACCTGTACAAAGAACAGCACGCTATCGTCATGCCAACCAAAATAAAAAAAAAGCCCCCAAAAAGTCATAATCACCAAATTCTTCATTATCATTATCATGTCTATATATATATATATATATAGCTATAAATAAGCTTTTCAATTTAAAATAAAATTGTATATAATAGATAAAATCAAGAGAAGAGACAAGAACACATAACAACAAGAGGTAGCAACCAAGAAACCAGAAGACCTAGCAACAGCTGGAAACAATTGATTTATCCGGTTTTATATTATAAATAAATATTGACTGTGTTATAACCACCTGAAACTGAAAAAAGCTTTTTTCGTTGTTGCATAAAGCACTGGTTATTCAGCTATCATGCATAACCAGCTCTTAAGTCTCTTTCAAATATACATTTCCAGCTTGGACAGGAACAGATTGATTGACCACAGCAGACATGTGCTTTCCGTGTTAGGTACACTCCTTTGATGTCGGCCAGCCTCAAACACATACACACACAAGCATGCATACTCACACGCACGCACGCACGCACGCACGCACACACACACACACACACACACAGCAAACAAGACAGGCACGAACGCACACACGCACACACACACACACACAATGTAATGTAATTCTGCTGAACTAATGAGCCGAACATGCAGAGGGAATGCTCGATTTGAGATGCTGCATGACACAGCTACTAGTGGTCTCTATGTCGTTTTTCCGCAATCTTTTTAAACCAACCCTGCCTTGCTCCCGTTTCGCTGTGTTTCTCAATGTCTTTCCTGTAGCAAAATAGGTCATAATCTTGAGAATGAGAAATGGAAGGAAGAAAGTAAGAAACAAACAAACACAACAAACCTGTTTTAATCCTATGACTCATATCGTATGTGTTCATTTAGTCATCCACATGGATTGAGTAACAGAGACAGAAAGAGAACCAAAGACCAAAAGACTAAAAGACAGAATGACAGAGAAAACGTCAAATAATGAATGATAACAAAAACAAAAGAATGAATGAACACAAAGCAAGGAACAGAGGAACAAATGAACGAACAACTGTAAGAAAAAACGTATCAACGAAGAAAAGGATTAGATAATTTAAGACCGAACTAGACCGAACGAAAGCCAAAGAACAAGATGCCGGTGACTCACGGCCCCTCCCCACGTAGACGCTGAAGGAGGAGTGCAGGCTGCTGATGTCGTTCTGAACGCTGATGTCCAGGCAGTGGAGGCCACTGGAGGCGAAGGTGTGGTTCAGACGCAGCATGTGGCTGTACAGCACCGACCGAGTGCAGACCGACGGGGTCATGGACCTGCAGTCTGGGACCACCTGCCAGCACACCCACATGGGGGGGCTGGGACACACAAACACACACCCACACACACACACAGGTGTATACGCACACACACACACACACACACACACACACACACACACACACACACACACAAACACACGCACACACACAGACGCATACGCACACACAGACGTATACACACGCTCACACATATACATACAAACACACATACATCGACATATAAATATGCATACACACAGAGACACATGCACACACACACACACAAACATACACACACACACACACACACACACACACACACACACACACACACACACACACACACACACACACACACACACACACACACATACATACACACACACCAACACAGGATGGGACAAGGCATAAATAAGGGGGGTGCATTAGTTTGAGATATGTGGTGCGGTGACATGAGCATCTCTAATCAACAAAGCTCGATTCTACAGATTTAACACACTAACTCCCTCATAAAAACCCAAATAGGCGTGAAATTAATCTGACTTGTCTGGGAAAAAAAAAGAGAAGGGTTAATAATAACTCACCTCCCATCAACATGAAAGAACATGCTGACATTCTCGGCCACATGGTAACTAGAATGCCGTTCCATCTCAATTTTGCTGATTGCGTCTAGAAAAACAGAGATAAACACCAGAACTCAGGAGTCAAATCAATAGTGCTACATCCATGCCCAATCCACCGATGCGTTGTGGTTGTTCTTTGTGTTAATATTGGACAGGGAAGTCTTATAATAATCAGACCTACCAAGAACTTTTAAATCCATCGAGTAATCTCCAGCTATCGGTACTTCTTGTTTGGTCATGTTGGCCCCCACTTGCAGCCGCAGAGTATAGTTCCCAGATTCTGTGTAGTTGTAGCGAGCCACAGGCTCGGTTCCTTCGATCACCTCCCTGCGCAGAGAAACGGAACCATCACGTCCTTGGACCCTCTGCTCTTACAACTAAGACCAAGACCAAACAAGACCACTTTAAACACAAGGGAGGCTCTGGATGTTGGCCTACCCGTTCCCAAAGTCCCACGTATAGGTGAGCTTCGTTTGGACCAAGGTTTGTTCTGGGTCGAAGATCTGGAACATGGCGACGGTCTGGACAGATGAGGCGAGCTCTCCGGTGTCACGAACCAACGTCGAGTTTCCTTCATTCTGGTAGAATACAAGTTTCCCTGACACGTTTTCTATGTGAGCAGGAGGGAAAACAAAACGATGACACCTCATACCTTTTGAAACGGGTCCTTAATGAGTTGGGTCATTAGGGCCTACCTAGTTTGAAGATGGGGTCCGTTTGCCCGGACACTTGGACACCCGGGAACAGATGAATGCATGTCAAGATCAACACATTTAAACGCCTGAAAAAAACAAATCCAACTCAGTTGATCATTATTAAAAATGCTTTAAGGTTCGTGCGAATCTCTGTAGTACTACTATTCATCATTACCGATACATGCTGATCATCAGGCTGGTTCAGATGAGCCTTAACATTGGTACAGTGAGTTGAAGGAGTGGTAGGTGAAGCGTAAAGTGCCAACAGACCGCGTGAGACCACCGGACTTGGATAAAGGTGTGAAATCGCCACCATGCGTTTCAAGGATGTGCTTGAGATAAACCCTGATCTTTTATTGAGTGTCATACTGTCTGCCCGCCTACTTCGATCAACTTTAAACATTAAACATGATAATATATGTTTTTAAATATAATTGTATAAGCCTAAATAGGATCATCACATCGTCAATACTGATTTATTTTGCGCTGTAGTTGATGCGTAATGGTTAGAAGCGTGCGTAATTCCTATGCCTATGAACGTCCGCATCGTGGTGCCAGAGATACACAAGTTTTACGGTACATTATTAATAGTCAAATATTAATTCCAATTATGTCGATCTAAAATGAGGAACCGGAATTTGATGAAATGGGAAATTGAACGAAGAGTTCAACGTTAGTTTCCAGAGTAAAATTGTGTCTAAACTGCTCCAATATCTATCTAAATTTCGTATTCTATCACACACACACGCAGGTAAACGCACACATCTACACGTCCACACACGTCCACACACGCACACGCACACACACACACACACACACACACACACACGCACGCACACACGCACACACACACGCACACACACACACACACACACACACACACACACACACACACACACACACACACACACACACACACACACAAACACACACACACGTAACATAGCTCCCAGTCCAGGGAGTGGTGCCATGGGTGGCCCAACCCTTTTCTAGCTCATAGACTCATCATGATAACGAGCACGGCGGTGTCGAAAGTGCATGACTATGGCCATGACGTCATGACCCGGCCGCGCTGCTCGAAACAGCAACGCGCTCACCGGCTGTCACACGCACGCACGCACGCACGCACACACACACACACACACACACACACACACACACACACACACACACACACACACACACACACACACGCACACACACGCCTCCACACACGGGGAAGTTGTCAGAGTGTGCGTTTGGTTTCAGGGAACGGTCATAAACGCAGTGTGTCTCCTGGCTCGGCTCTGCGTCTCCTTGCCCACATGCACAGATTGAGGTGTGTACCACCGAGTGTAGTCTGTCCGCTGGGAACCAGGAACGCGCTGCCTCTTCTTTGAGTGATCGTGAAGCTCGTCACTATAGTCGCTCGATCGATACCTTTTTTCTGTAGAAGTGATCCCGGAGGATCCACCACATAGGAGCTGAGATATGTCTCGGGAACCGGACGATGTCAACAAGCTGACCGAGAGCACCTACAAGGTAAGAAGAGCACATCAAATAATATCATATGATGTGATTCTATAGTGACTTTTTTATCAGAGTTTTTTTTATGATGAGGTCTCCGTCAGTCGGTTTAGGTTAGCTATATATCAGTATACGGGACCGCTCTTATTCCAGAGACATTATTTCACCCCAGCTGAGTTTCAAAGTGCACTAAGTAGGCTAACCGGTATAAAAAAAGTTGCCTCGATCATTCTTGGAAGTCGCTGTATAGGCTGATAGTCCGACAGATCCCAGACAGTTGAACATGTGATTGGCATGGCTAATCCGAAGATAAGAGATACCTATATACATCTCAATCCACACTGATCGAATCACGTCCAGGCGACACCTCGCCAGATAATCAGGGGTAAATCTCTCAACAACACAGTGTACAACCAATCGGCATTTGTGTGTGTGTGTGTGTGTGTGTGTGTGTGTGTGTGTGTGTGTGTGTGTGTGTGTGTGTGTGTGTGTGTGTGTGTGTGTGTGTGTGTGTGTGTGTGTGTGTGTGTGTGTGTGTGTGTGTGTGTGTGTGTGTGTGTGTGTGTGTGTGTAGACCCATGTCATGATAGGTCATTCACTATCTCTATCTCTCCTGGTAACAGTGGGGACTGGAGAGCCAGAGAAGGAAAAAAAGCGAGAGAGCGATAAAGCGAGAGAGAGAACCTGTTTTGGGGGTTGTTTAATTTCAAGCACAACTCTTGATTCTCAGCAGACCGCAAGCCTTATTGTTCTCGTTGGGGCGTGCCGGGGGAAAAGCTGGGGAGGCAAACAACACTCGATTGTTGAGGTGTTTCAATAGGTAGGGCGGGGGGGGGGGGGGGGGGGGGGGGGCTCGTGGCAGACTCCTTGTGGCAGACTTCGTTATAGAGCTAGAGAAAAAGAAAAGTTAGGAGAGTTTAGTTAACGATTGAACATTGTATTGCTTTTGTAGTTAAACGGCGTCCCCTATGTTATTTAAAGAACAAGCACACACACATACACACACACACACACACACACACACACACACACACACACACACACACACACACACACACACACACACACACACACACACACACACACACACACACACACACACTCACACGTACACAGTGTGTGTGTGTGTGTGTGCGCGTGTGTGTGAGGCCTCTACCCTACTCAAAATATCATTATTTATAATGTTTTTGGGCGGAAAGAAAGCGCTGACTCCTATCTTAGAACAAATTGATCACTAAAGTTTGGGTTTGTCATACTAGATGTTGTTTTCCTCTCTCTGCCCGCTCTAGAATGTGATGGAACAGTTCAACCCCGGGCTCAGGAACCTGGTCACCCTAGGAAAGAACTATGAGAAAACCGTCACAGGTAAAGCCCTCGTCTGAGGAGAACAATACCACTCAGGCACACATGGTTCTGCATTGTTCTGCATGACTGGCTGCTCCCAAGATCACTCACTCACAAGATCAAATCAATCAGCTTTACTCAATGAAGGCCCAAAAACACATCCCAAAATACCACATCCATGAAAACTGTTCCATGTCAATCAAGTAATCATACTTATGGTTGAGATAAAGGGAAGTTGATACTTTTAGTTTCAACTGAAACTAAATTCAATTTCAGAGTAAGTTTTCCAAAATCACAGGTTCAATATTTTTATACCTTATTTTGATTATTTTTTAAACTGTGTGGCAGTTGATTTTTGCAGTTTACACTATAATTTAATTGTTCAGATCCTGTCCTTGTAACGCAGACGTCTCTGATTGTTTGTTCTCTCCATCCCAGCCATGGCTCTTGCAGGGAAGACCTACTTCGATGCCGTCTCGAAGATTGGAGAAAATGCTACAATATCCCCCGTCTCCAGAGAACTCGGTGAGTGTTGTTTTGACTGACGCCACACACACACAAACCATAACACACTCACGCCCCCTCCTCCTCCACCTGTAATCTGCACGGTATATAGCCAAAATGTTTATAACATTTTCCGCTGAGAAGACAAAGGTGTTCAAAGAGTCAAGCTAGCGTAATACGGTTTTGGTTATACCATCCTCTCATTTTTATCACCTTTTATCACCGCAATTTGCCAAGGGAACGGGGGGAGAATAACAACCTATCCTGTTCACACAACCTCCTTGTCGATCTGTTGATATTTCTTTGTGTCTCTGAGACTTGAGCTTGCACAGTGAGTCATTCACCTGTCTGTGACTCAGCGCCGATCATTATCCCTGAGCTGGGGAAATACAGAGATGCCCTAGTTCCACCCAAGGGGGTGTGGTGCAGGGGGTACAGAATATACTGTATATCGGCCGGTCTGGTTCATGTTGTTACGAGTGTTGCCCGTGTGTTTGTGTCTATAAAGGACATGTCAGCTCAGGTTACAGTGGCTGTGATACAAAGACAGATGTGCTCCACGGAAATGCTTGGCAAATGGAAACGTGGTCTGTGAGAAAAACGAACTATAATAAAATCGTGACACGTTATCGTGACAGTCTTTTTGCATGCTTTTCGGACCTTTCTACCGGGCTTTCTGTGGTTCATAGTTTTGTCCTATCACTACATTGAATCATTTTATAATGCTGTCATTAAGGAGAGGAAACAAAGCATGAAATCTAAGTGGAATCCTAACCCCTTAACCCCTAACCCCTTATCCCCTAACCCCTGACTCCTAAGCCTGAGCCTGAAATTGCCGAATGTAAAAAAAAAAGAGGCAAAAACAACAACAAACTTAACAGAGCAGACAGTAACTGAAGGAGCAGAAAGATTGCATATTGTTCCCAAAACCAACATTTAACTTCGGAAAAAATATGTTTGTTGTTATGCCAGCAGTCTTGCATAGACAAGGACCAAGAGAGAGAGACACAGAGCCACAACTAGAAAATCAGATTGGAAAACAACCTAGACCCAATCAGAAATGGTTATACCAGTTGGATTCCTACATTTTGCTCACCATTTGTCTTGATGGCAGCACTGCTTGTACAATTTAGAAAAAATATTGCTTTTGATGTGCTGGCCTCTCTGCATAGGTTGTCCTAAATAGAAATTGCAGGTAAGAAAATCACTGAATTGATATGGTTGAGAAAACCCAAGGTGCAACAAATGATCACTTTGGAACAATTTTCATCCCTCCATTCTGTTGATATGGCAACATTCATAGTCATGTCAACCAGGTTATTTGTTCTTATCCCATTATGTTTTTATTATAAGAAAGAATGACTGTTGGGCGAACCTAGGCTTAAGCTGAATACAATCCTTACAATACACATGCATGAAACCAATAAGACATCAATTCAGTTACGTGAAGTAAACTGAAAGTTGACTACACAGACTGATGCCTCGTGGAGTATATCATACATCATTCTGCCATTCCGATCTGTTTGGAATTAGCTTTAGGATTCCATCACAAACAAGATGGACGCGTCCCCTTGGAAGCTTTCCTTTTTTTGAGCATATCCCCCAGTCTTCGGTCAGACTCTTTGCACGGCAGGGCTGTGTGAATTCTCTCACTCGTCACACAGAACGTGAGAGGCAAACAAACTGAACAAACAGCCGGACGGACAGAGATTTTTGTTCTCCTCAAACCCCTCTCCCAACAGATCCCCTTCCCATCAGGCTGCACGGCCAAAAGTGTTTCACGTAGTTGGATGTTGATCCTCATCTGATATCACTATGTTCAACCTGCAGACTATCCAAGGAATCCCTGGCTTTAGTGCAGGCATAGAGATCAGTGACATCGTGATGTAGCTCTCCATCTTTATGGATTTTTATTTAGATAACTCATTGTATTGTTCGGTTTGAAATACTGCTCCTGGTGAGGTGACGTCTCCATTCATCAGTCAGATTGTAGTTTTATTATTTTCAGAAAGATATTTGAATTGCAGAAATATTTATGTTTATATAACATTCATAACTTTTTAAGAGATGAAATATAGGCCTTTTTACAAAATACATTTCCTATATACAGGCCTTAACATATAGTAAAGTTCTACTCCCCTTTGCTCTCACTCCTCACTCCTTAAAGACGAGGTTAAAGAGTTCAGTGTGGTTCCAAAAAGTAGCTGGTACGAGTGTAGTACAGGTAGCCGTTACGGTGGTTTGACCTCCCTTCCCTCTCCATGACTTTGTAAACATTAGTTCTGTCCACACAACTTTGTAGCCAACAGCCAAAGTCATCACGTTATCGCCTTATAAGGGCAAGGCGATTAAACTCGGAAAGCAAAGTTTTGGACGACGTACAAAAAGCACTTGATAGATTCCTTGTGGTGTGACCTTTTGCGTTGGCTTTTAAAATAGTATGCAAATTAGCCCGATCACGTAGACATGGTAAGCATTTCGGGAATGTGGTCAAAAAGGACAGCGTCTTGCTCATAGGGAGAGTGGCTTTAAGGTAATTTAAGGTAGTTTGAGGAACTACAGAAGCGATGATTGCACTACAAAAGAAGGAGAGAGTGGAAGGGCGAGTGCGCACGAGTGCCACAAAAACAAACAAGGACATTCTAAGTTCCCTTCCTGTTGTTAAGCGCTATAGAGAAAGGTACTTGTGCTAAACACATGCATCTGTCATTATTGATGGGTTAAGCCGGAACCACATCCGTCTAATGCATACATTTTACCTACCGTGAAACCTAAAGGCCCCCAGGGTTGCCGGTCCAATACCGCCAATTGTCACCATTAACTCCCTTTTTTAAAGCCAAGTGGTTTGAGCTCCCATACCCATATCTCTGCAAAATCAGAACCTATTGTGTGTGCTTCAAATATGACATTCGGTATTGTATAAATCATCGACCCGGAGGAAATAAGAAAGCACAACACACGATTCCAATCAGGGTTTTCAATGGGTCTAGAATTAGAGACTTCCTGTAAAGACACACTGCTGTTGTACCTTACAGGGTGTTGCCCCAAAGCAGTAGGTTTCAACAATAAGTGATTGTAGAAAGATACAACAACCCCACCATCACCACCTACACCACCTCTTCCACCATTTCTCTTAGCTATACTTGTCAACCCTCCGCTGACAGTGGGGCTATTTGAAACACTGAGGTCGAGCTTTCAGTGGGACTCAAATGGTAATGGCTGCCTGCCCAGATTGAGGGCAGATAGTTTCAGCCTGATTACTTCTGTAAAGCATCTTTGCTTTGGAGAGCAGCCAATTTACTCCTCTAAACGGGGGATGAAGTCAGTCACGGTAGGCTGAGAAAGAGTTTGTGAATCTTCAAAACTGCTGGCTTGGGGATGTTGACGTGAGTGGGATGATTTGGGATCCGTCCAAAAGACTGCGACGTCGACAGGATGCGAAAGACCATTTCTCTCTTATGAGAGATATGACATCACCAGTATCCCCTGTACATTAAAGAATCAACTATTACCTAATATCGGCAAGTCTTTCTCTCTCTCTTTCCCTCTGCCAGACGGATGGATTGATAGAGCTCTGTTGGGTGTCAGAGACCCAGCCCCCGTTTCTGATCTCTTGCTGTCTACCTCCCTCTCGCTCTCCCTCTCACTTACTCAACCGCTCTCTCTCTCTCTCTCTCTCTCTCTCTCTCTCTCTCTCTCTCTCTCTCTCTCTCCCTCTCTCTCTCTCTCACACATTTTCTTCTCTCTATCATTTTCGTTCTATCTCTAGTCTAGATTTTGTCCTTAAATGTTCCACATATCTTAACCATCCAAGCCTTTCTAATTGGCTAATTGCCTTCACAATGTTAACACCTCTGCAGATATTTATATGTATGTTCAGCATCTCAGATATGTTTTCTGGTTTCATTCTACTATCACTGTATCTGTGTCATATTGAGTCATACAGTTTGATAAGACACCATAACATCTTCTGGGAATTTACCCTAAGAGAAAAATAAACAAGGGATAGTTTGGTGACATGGAACATGATGATGATTCACTGTTACAGGGCTCACACCCAGGAGAGCTATTACCGTGGGTGGGTTCGGTTTGAAACCTCTATTCTCTCCTTTCCTACGGGCCCTCACAGGAACCAATAGTAGGCCATAACTCCCAGGGGCTCGGGCCTCCAAATTGTCACAGCTCCTCTACTTTCTTACATACACAATAAACAATAGTTTAAACAGCGGCGCTGAGCAATACCTGCTCAATAACCATGGCAACGGGGCGCTTTGGAACCCCTTAGTTTCACTTGACAATAGTAGGGTTAAGGTGAGATAGCAAGATGACATTTTGACCATTTTAAACTACAATCTTTGTATGAACTTCGTCCATGTATTAGCTCTACACAAAACCTTCAGCACCACATCTTCTCAACTGGTGGGCCGCGACACATAGGTAACCTATAAACCTTTATCTTTAGAAAGAATGAACTAATGTGTTAAGTCATGGTTCAAAGGCTCACTATTTCCTTGAGTTTAGCCCCAATTGTTGCATGTGGGTTACAGTGCAGGAAAGGATTGTTGATATGGAATATTAGTAAATCGATAGTAAAAGGTTCAACCAGTTGAGAACCACTGCTCTATGGGATTTGGCTCGTTGCTACTGGGACACAGAAGAGTACATTCACATTATGACATTGAGTCACACATTTTCGTTACATAGAACAGGAGTTGTACAAGGAAATAGTGAAATAAATCAAATTCAAGTGGCATGTTGTCTCAAATTGATCAGATATGAATACATAATAGACCAATCAGTCTCTTGGTTTAAATAAATGGCAATAGAAACTCTTAGCGTATATAGATAAAATGTCCTTGATAACATCAGATGTACTGCCTCCCAGACTATTGCCAAATAGATTTGTGAGTGTGTGTGTGTGTGAGAGTGAGATTGTGTACGTGCACCTGTACTTGCATGCACACCTTCTTGAATGGCTTATTATGACAATATTTTATCAGGAAGGAAAATAAAGTGCCCATAGCAACACCCAACGATTTGCCCCTCCCTCCCTCCCTCCCTCCCTACCTCCCTCCCTACCTCCCTCCCTCCCTCCCTACCTCCCCCCTCCCTCCCTCCCTCCCTAGCCCTCTCCTGAGATGAACGTAATGGAGAAGACATCTAGTGGTGACCACAGTGAGGCAGATGGGACGTCCCATGTACAGTACACTGACCCCTGGGGTGCAGCCACTTGGGTTCACCACCAACCTGTCTGGCACCATTTACTTTAAGGGGACATATATCGACCGCAAACTGCAAAGTTCAGAGCGAGTTCAGCTGTTGGATAAAGAATGAGAATGGCTTAACCACACCGATGTTGCATAAGAACCCCTTTAAACATGGATTTGTATGCGTTTGGTCATATGATATCCGATTGCCCAGAACGCATGTTTTAAAGGGGGGTTCTTTTACTTTCTGAGGCCTTTGTTTAATATTTGAAAAATTACACACGCACACACATTATCCGCATTCAGGTATATTAAAACAAAAACTGTTATTGCAAGAACGTACAAACAACAGCTCAGAATGCCAAAGAGCAGCGCCACCAGTCCGACATGTGAACTATCATGTACAATTTGTCACGATTATAGGCTATCCTATAACTTCATCCATTTATTCCATCACTTACCACTACCTATGACACCACAAGGTTTAAATCATGACGAGTCGACATGTCATCTGCAAGGAATGCTTAAGGTGTAACCTTGGTAGATGCCATGACATCAAATTATAGACGGCAAGTTTCTTGTGAGTGTGTTTGACCTCATTGTGTTTCATTCAATATAACTTAAGGCATAACTCGAAAACTGGCAAGATGGCTTCCCTAATGTGTAATCACCTTACTTACACCTCCCCTCAGAGTGAGTCACCGTAATGTTGTCATTGTGTTGAAGAAGTCCACTTCATATCTCTCCCCTACTTCCTCCTTGATCTGATTTCGCGTAAGTAGAAAGGCGGTTTATAGTTTAAACAATTGATTGTTGGTGTGTCTTGCCTTGGAAATGCTTTGTCTACAGAAACATGTGAACACCGTTGAAAGTTTACTACAAATTATATTAAAGTTCCTGTATAAATCTTTACCTGCCATTCTACCACCAAATCAAAGTGCTTTTAAAAGGAAAAACATTTGCTTTAACTGTATGTAATCTTCTTGGCTTGTTCTACCTCTAGCTACATGCATTCCTCATGTCGATTAGCCATTATTGCCACAGGGACAGAATAACAACTAGTCCACCATCTCAAGTGTAACATTTCCGCATGGGCCAATCTTAGTGCCCTGTGAAGGTAAACAGTGGTGTCTGCCAGGGCTTATCCTGTTCAGGTGTGCTGTACGGCAGCCTATTATCCAGGCCCTTGGCATCACAGGTGGAACCCTACAGGTGTACCTTGACCTTTTAGATCCCCCCCCCCCCCCCCCCCCCCCCCCCCCCCCCCCCCTTCACTCCCAACCTCATCACCTCCCCTCCCCAATCCCCCTGTGGCTGTTGGGACTGTATAAACAAGATCAACCCCCCCCCCCCCCCCCCCCTCCGCCCCCCACCCACAAACGCACATACATACACAGACACACACACACACACACACACACACACACGCATCACCGCTGCCACCGGAGCACAAAGAAGGCCTTCACCAGTACTTTCTGGGGACCTTTCGGAGGTCAATGTTGTTGTAGCTGGACCCTGCAGCCGTGGTTCAGAGGGCTACTAGGTGTGTGTGTGTGTGTGTGTGTGTGTGTGTGTGTGTGTGTGTGTGCGCCTTTGTGTGTGTGTGTGTGTGTGTGTGTGCATGCATGTATGTGTGTGTGTACAGTATATGCGAACGAGTGTGTGCACATAGGGGGCACTCAAACTCGTGCCCATATGCGTTTGTTTAAGTACTCGACGCAGCTGATACGCTTGTTCCCGTTCTCCTCCACCTTCCCAGAGCCCTCCTAGAACAGAGTAGCACGGAACGGACATTCTGCAGAGTCCTGCACGCACCCGCTGTGTATTCTGCTGTTTGCCAGAACACTGTTTGTCCTGTAGTGAACCTTTAGGTCTAGATGTCACCCTATTGTGACAGAAAGGGTTCAGGTCTGATTGTCCCTTGCCGTCTGCTGTATTGAGCGGTGCCCATTGTCCTCGGCAGAACGCCTGCCGCCAATCGCTGGGATCGGTCTGTGTGAACGTGGATTGTTCTCATCTATGGCAACAGAATAAAACGGTTCTTATTATACAGCTGTTCAAACACTGACAGCCGGAAAAGGGGCATGTGATTGTGTTGTCGGTAGATTCGTATTTAGAGTGTCCCGTGCTGGTGTGTTGAGTTTATGAACTGTATTCAGAAAGAATTGGTTTGTGGGCCGTAAAGATTGTTTTGATGTAAATACTCATGTACGGGTATATCCACTACAGCCAGCTGACACGTTCATTTGTGTCTTTATTTGACTGCAACATTCTTATATTCCAAAGAATACTTTCTTGCATTCCAAAATGCATTTTTTTTGCCTTCCATCTCACTTCTTATCTGTCGTTTTTCTAATCTGCGTGAAATGCTTTTTCTTATCTGTATTATATTGTATTGTCACAACAAGGACAACTAACCACACCTAGATACATGGACGTTATCAAATAATCCTATACACATTTTGATTAATGGGATGCCAAATTCCTGTCCTTTATCAGAAATACCATTAGACCACCATGTATTTCAATGTGTTGTAATATGTTTTGGAGCTTTTCTTTTCTTTTTTTTATCAATTGTTCTTGATCAAAAACCTACTCGTCTAATCTACTTGTATATCTTTGTGTCTCCAAGGCCTGGTCCTCATGGAGATCGGAGAGACACACAAGGTGGTTCAAATGGAACTGGAGGAGAATGTAAGTACAATAGTATTTGGTAGAAATAAGTTTCATGAGGATCTGTTGAGGGACCATGGCCCTGCTGTTTGCTTGTTATGCAGAGGGAACGACATAGTTCCAAGTTAAGTGTTCATCTTATCAGATCTTGCATAAATGCTGATCCGATCAGGACTCAGGAATTGCCTGTTTTTTTTTTAGCAGCGAGTGCAGAGCAAAAGCTGACCTCTTGACTGACCCAAAGATATTCCTGCTTATATGCCCATGAGCAACCGCTGTATGGTTATTTACCCTATGACGCGATCCAATGCGCCGCGGTGGGACACTGAAAAGCCACAGTATGCAGTGGAAGCCCTGGGTTTTACGTGTAATCATTTGAGGTAGTTCAGACCACCACAATCATGTGGGGGATTGTACGGCCTCTGGACAATGTCGTTAACTCACCAAGGTTACGTGGTCACACACACACACACACACACACACACACACACACACACACACACACACACACACACACACACACACACACACACACACACACACACACACACACACACACACACGAACACACACACACACACGAACACACACACACACACACACACACACACACACACACACACACACACACACACACGCACCTCTTTTATGAACAATTATCATTCCAGAAAGGTCTCTCTTGCTCCGTCACCTCGTAACCATAATCTTTAGATACCTAACCGAAGTATTTCAGCAATAGGCAAGAATTCCACTTGAGAACGGAGAGATGGCCATTTTTGGTCATGCTTTACTTAGAGTTTTTAATAACATTTGAATCTAGAGGTGAAGGGGAAAGATCTGAGTGGATGGCAGAACCAGCTTCAAGCTTGGTGTTGTCTCTGGGAAGAATGCTTTGAATACCTGGCGCTGGAGAGACATAAACCTGAGTGACAAGTCACATGTACAATTAGAAAGACACAAGTCACATGTTTGAACCTTCCGGCATTAAGCAAACGCTGACACTGCAGAAGTACAGATGACTTGACTTGATTTAACGTTAAAGGTGGTGTCTTTGTGGTCTTTTTATACATTGGGAGTATTTGTATCATTGACTCTATGATACTTTTATGCCACATGGGATAAGAGGTGGGAACAAGCTAGTCTTAATGTCTTGTTGTGTTATAATGTGTTAGTTGTGCTCTTATCTTATGGTGGAACTTAACTTAGCTCACTGTCTTTGTATATTCATAGCTGAAAAACCTTGCACCTTGTTCATTACAAAAAAAAATGCTATAGTAGTTATAACAGTAAACATAGTCATGTCGCACCTATGGATATATTCATTATCATATAGGCGCACAGTGATGGTGATTCTGGTGATTAGATAGCGGCCACATACTGAAATGGAATTATTGATAAATTACACAAACCTGCTTCTGTATCACAAATAAACATGTTGTAACAAGTTGAAAAGTAGAATATATGCTGTACAGCATTGGCTCCTAACATTTTACATTGATTTAGGTGTATCACAAATTCTTATCAAGAACTTTTGTAGTCAGTTAGATATGTATTTTTTATCAACAATTAATCATTATTTTTTACCTTTGTCGGTATTTTTCTGCAGTCCATCCTAAAGTTACACCCTTTGGGTCTACAACTGATCGGTTTTGCAACAGGGGCGAGCTGTGAATCATTAATGCCCAGCATGTTGATAAGCCCATCCTACCACAGGAATCCTGCCCTCACAGAAAAACGGTCAGAGTAATATTTACGTCTCCATTGTCCTCACAGTTCAAGAGGTTCCACCGTGAGATCATCATCGAGCTCGAGAAGAAGACGGAGATGGATGTCAAATACATGAATGTAACTACACCGCCTTGTGTCTGGGGTTGTGTGGGGTTTGGCTATGGTGTTGAGGGAGTGGCACGCTGCCAAAATCGATGCAGCGTTGACACTTCCTTGTCCAGCATGGCCATGGGTCTGTCTGTCCATCCATTTATCCATCATCGATCAGTACGTCCATTCTGGCATAATCATCCATCCAGCTATCTTCAGACCTCCTTCAATTCAGCCATCCATCCATCCATTATCTATCGCTTGTCTATTCATCTGTCAATCTATCTTTCCATTTATTATTCCATCCATCCATTCATCCTTCTGCATTCATCGATACATCCATCTATTCATCTATCCATCCATCCACTCATCCATCCAAAATTCACCCATTCATCAATCATCCATCTATCCCCTCATCCATCCATCCATCCATCCATCCATCCATCCATCCATCCATTCGTCTATCTACTGCTATATCCATAAGGATCATATCACCGTGTCTCCTCAGGCAACCTTCAAGCGCTACCAGACAGAGCACAAGGTGAAGCAGGACTCTCTTGAGCGCTCCCAGACCGACCTGAAGAAGCTGAGGAGGAAGAGCCAGGGGAAAAGCTCCTCCAAGTACGACATCAAAGAGAATGAGGTAGGACATGCTGGAAAGACCTCAAAGAACTCACCGGGCCCTTACCCTGTGGGCGGGCGTTTGAGAACATTGGCCACGGTCAGCTGGTGCTAGCGAGGTTCACTGTAGTGTTGCTGCTGTGTGCTGGGTGAAATAGAGGAGCTGTACTTGAAGGTAGTGGATGGTATTGAAGTTCTTCTGCCGAGAGTGTATAAAAGCTGAGCTTCTTGTTAAATGAGAGTTGTAATTTAAATTATTTAAAGTTTAAAGAACAACATTGATGACAATGAACGTTGGCTTATTGGTTTATTCAGACATTTCTTATTACGTATCTGATCAAAGTAGATTTGTAATTTCTAGATAGGCCGGTTAAAGTGTCCATTCACGTTGCTCCTTCAATGTTCATTTAGAGTTGAAGTAATATTATTGACTTATTCACTAAATTATTGCAAAAAATTGTTGATTTTACATCTGAGAAAACTGAGAAATGTGTTTGTGAGTACGTATACACATCTGCCCACATAAAATAGGACAGATTTCCATCATTGCGTTTTCAAGTAGTAAGGAACAGAGCATACATGAAGGCAAAGTGTTTAACCGGGTGTGGCAAGGTGGGCACATGAAGTGTTCCTCCGTGTTGATGTTGCCATGACAACAGCTCTTTGTTCCAGATTTATCATGGTGCGAGGGCCATTCGCTATCGCCTCAATGGTCTCAGTTACGATGCGGAAAAAATTGTGTGCTCATCGAAACACGCATACACCCTGATGCACGAGAAGACGCGCATGGATGGCTGCTCATATCTTCATGCGGAACTCAAACACACAAACGCACACACACGCACAACCACACATGCAAACAGACACACACACTCACACACACAAGCAACACATACACACACAGTAGGGACACACCGGGATTTTCACCTGGCCAGGTTTCATTTGATTACAGAGTACAGAGTAGTTGGTTTAAGGGGAGGGTGGGCATGACGAACAGTTGATAAATTGATGAACCAAGTGGCTTGGATGAAACATCCCCCCACCCCTTTGCACAACATCAGATCTTTAGCTATCTGCCCGCCGATCTTTATGCACTGTGTACTAGTTTGGGTCGGGTCCATTTTATTGGGTGCTGTGCCTTTATTGTGAAAAGGTGGGGTTTTCTGGGTTAAATCTTCAATGTATTATGTTCCATGCCTGTACGTTTATAATCCTGCCCTTGCATTTACTGTTGACGACAAGCCAGGGTGTTTCTTGTGTGTGTGTGTGTGTGTGTGTGTGTGTGTGTGTGTGTGTGTGTGTGTGTGTGTGTGTGTGTGTGTGTGTGTGTGTGTGTGTGTGTGTGTGTGTGTGTGTGTGTGTGTGTGTGTGTGTGTGTGTGTGTGTGTGTGTGTGTGTGTGTGTCTTCCTTCGCCAGCTCTATGGCAACGCGTGTCTCTCAGCGAACGTATCGAGTTGGCCACTGCTCACGGAGCTGCCCTGGTACCGGGGGGTGGGTGACTGGCTGGGTGGGAGGTTGTTTGTTCACGTGTGTGTGTGTGTGTGTGTGTGTGTGTGTGTGTGTGTGTGTGTGTGTGTGTGTGTGTGTGTGTGTGTGTGTGTGTGTGTGTGTGTGTGTGTGTGTGTGTGTGTGGGTGTGTGTGTGTGTGGGTGTGTGTGTGTGTGGGGCGGAGGAACCGAACTCTGAGCCAGGTCGCAGTGTGTTTCGTGTCCTCCCCCTGCTCTGTGAGATTGGCAGGTGGGTGCTGAACTCTAATAAGGCTGAGATCACGACGTTGCCGGTCTGTTCACCGTCCACCGCGTGGTCCAGCAGTCGCTCTCCATCCCCCCGCCCACTGTGGTCACTGTGTGTGTGCGTATGTGTACGTGTGTGTGAGCGTGTGTGTGCATAATGCGTGTGCCTGTGCGTGTGCGTGTGTGTGTGTGTGTGTGTGTGTGTGTGTGTGTGTGTGTGTGTGTGTGTGTGTGTGTGTGTGTGTGTGTGTGTGTGTGTGCATGTGTGTGTGTGTGTGTGTGTGTGTGTGTGTGTGTGTGTGTGTGTGTGTGTGTGTGTGTGTGTGTGTGTGTGTGTGCATGTGGGTGCTTCTGTCCGTGTGCCTGTGCTAATGGGAGTTTCTTCATGGGTCAAGACGAGGTCTTGCATTATATAAACCTCAGCCAACTTAATACACGGTACAGTACAGCGTGTACCTTGGCAACACAAGGGATGAACGACCCTTTCTTGAGACTAGTAGCAGGCGGAAGAAACACCATTGCTTCGGTTTTGCTTTCACTTCAGTGTGACAGTCGGCTTTCCGTCGATTGAATGATGGTTGATGATGTTCAGGGGGTCATTTTGACTCCAGAACGAAAGATCGAGGCTTCATATCCCTGATGACCACAGCGTGCATACAGACCTCCTTGTGGGACCTGTTCATGAATATCATGCCCCCCCCCCCCCCCCCTGAAAGAAATCGATTGAAAAGTTTTTTTTAATAATATCCATCCAACCATTTCCCAGTGCCCTTATGTTGACCTTTGACCCTCCCTCCCTAGTACCTGGAGACCATATCGTCGCGGCAGACGGACATGCAGAAGTTCATGGCCGAAGGCTGCAGGGAGGCGCTGCTGGAGGAGAAGAGGCGGTTCTGCTTCCTGGTGGACAAACACTGCATGTTCTCCTACCACATCAACACCTTCCACAACAAGGTCAGCCGAGGGGGGGATACCCTGTGGGGACGGGGCTTGGTATGACAAACATCTATTCAGATAGAGAGGCGAAATAATTGGGAAATTCATTGATTAATTGCGGATGAATGGTTCCGCTAATTCTAAATAGTAAAGCTCACTAGGCTAAGGGGTTAGGGTACGGCCTACGTCTCTCTCCATCTCACACCCCCACTCCTCCCCTCCCTCCCGCAGGCCAAGGAGCTGCTGGAGGGGAAGATCTCCGGCTGGCAGGAGAAGTGCAGCGATGCCACCAAGGTGCCGGACACCATCATGACCCTGATCGAGAGGCCGCCGACCCCCCTGGCCAGCACCCCGGGGTCCTCGCCGCGTGTGGATCACTACAACCGCGTGAGTGGCCTGAGGGAAGAGGGAGACACGTTGGAAAAGGACGACCTCTATTTAATTAATGACTTTCTTTAGATGCCCACCAATGCTAATGCTAGCTCCTGTGCTCTTCCTCCAGAGGAACGCTGAGTCCATGGTTCCTCCCCCGGCCCCCCAACTCAAGGCCCAGATCAGTCCTCTGGCTAACCTGTTCCACCAGGAGACCCAGCCCCCCGTCATCTCCCACTCGGACCATTGCTCAGGTACGTGGGTGTTGGTGGTCGTCAAGGAAACGCGAATAAGTCACAATATGTGACTTAATCATCTTTACCAATATGTTACTCGCTGAGGCTTCCTGGTGTGGATATCACTCACTCTAGTGCCCGTTTACTCTCGTAGTCTTATTTTTTCCTTATGCTTCATCTGAATATCAATAAAAAAAAAGACAACAGAGTAAAACCATTAACCAATCAAAAGCGGTGAGGAGCGATCCATTCAGCCACCAAAGAGCCATAAGTATCAAAAAGAAACAATGGTGGACTTCAAATCATCCCCTCACCTCCCTCCCCTCACCTCCCTTCTCCACCCCCTCCAGACCAGGGCAGCCTGGGTGAGGACAACCTGTCCAGCACCGCGTCCCAGTCGTCTGACCTGGACGGGGGCAAGCGGTTGCGCGTGCGGACCATCTTCCCCCACAAGGCGGGCAGCAACCCCACGCTGCTCAGCTTCGACGAGGGCGACATCATCCTCCTACTGCTGCAGGAGGAGCGCGACGGCTGGCTGTACGGCGAGGTGGACGCCACCAAGCAGTACGTGTTCAGGGCCGATGCACTGCTCAGCGCTGCTCTTTGTCATTTACTGTAACAATTGGGGCGTGTCATTTGGCAGCTAGTGCTGTTACAATTACTCGTCCTTAGTTTTAAGTCCTCAGTTCTCCTTAGTTCAAATAATTGTTATATTTAACATGTATGTTGGTAAATTGATACAGTATTTCCCCTTTTCAGTCTTCCAACATACTAATGACCAAATTAAATAGGAAGGCATGTAGGTATGCATGGAGTATATTTTTATGAAGAGATTAATACATTTTGGCCATCCTGCGATGTAATGGGCCTCTCATTCTGTGGGTCGCGGCCTGCGGTTTGAAACCTTATATAGCCAAAGGATGAGCAAGGCAGAGATGAGACATGACCTCGGATACCACCAGGTAGACTGGGGACATTGGGGTTGGAAAACAACAGTAAGAAAATATAGAGAGTAGAGAGAATTGTATCCAGGATGTTGGGAGCTTTATGACTCCCTTTCAGGAACAATGCTGAGTGTGTGAGAGTACAGTTCTGGATTGGATTGGCCCCTTGGATAAAATACAGCATAGCTGTGAATGAACTGCGTTTAACCTAGGGCACAGGCACTCTGATAGTGCTATGGGTTTTTATTATTCCAAGACATAAAAGT
>NC_044065.1:13480268-13482768 GCF_902167405.1 Gadus morhua
TGGTTGGAGGCAATGATAAAGCTGGGTACCTCACAGAATAAGACATGTTTAAAACTGGATTGATTATGATATTGTTATTATTATGTTTGTTTTTTTCAATGAGTAGTACTGCCTTGCCTCTGTGGTGGCTATTGTAGTCTTTTTGTTTCTCAATAAAACAACATAAGAAATATCGTGTGACCCTTTGAGATGAGTTAAAGTTCATTTTCTGATTAAACAGTTAGGCTATAGACCAATAGTAGACCACGTTACAAAATAAGTCAAGTCAACAGTCCAAGAGAGCACACCTGTAGAGGGCAAAGGTCTCAGCAGGACATACTGATAGCTCTAATACATTTAAAGGAGAACAACCATGCTTTCACATGCACGACTCTTCACAGCACTCCCGCCCACCAAGGTAAAAACATACATTCAGCTACATACACGTGAGACTTTGATTCTTCTTAGAACTGAGAGTATGCAATGAATACAAAATAAGCAAGACACTGAAACAGGAACAACTATGATCTTTCCTCTACTTTCTGTGTGGACAACAGCAGCATCTAGCGGTGAGGAAATGTAATGACCGCAGAGCGAACATGATAGGTGGAGGATAAAACGCAGCGCGACACCCAATGGGAGTGGAGAAACGACACCACTTCCTGGGTCAAAAAAGAGAACCTACTGTAATGAAAAGACGTGACGATATGACGATGTCCATCCACTTTCACTTGCTGAATGAATATTAGAGGAATATCTACAAAGATAGGTCGTATATGAGAGAAAACGAAAGAGAGGTTGGTATTTGTTATTATTTCAAGAGATCTAAGCCTCTGATCGTGTGTCAAAGCAAACAGGCGGACGACCATTAGCTTGTACGATATAAGGGTGTAACGTTAGGCGTTATTATCATTACAAATTAATACTATAATCAGATTTAGCATATGACCATCTAACATGACTCAAAGATCATCGTTACATTTCGGGCATGTCATGCTTTCCCTCATACATTAGCACCATTCGTTACAACGTAACAAGAGTTACTCCTCACCACTGTCCTCATGTTTACCTTCTGTACTGATATTTCATGATCAGGTTACTTTATAACTATTTATTATGTTTGGTGATAGGCTTTGAAGTGATTCGATCCACATTGTCTGGTTGTCACTGGTTGGATTTTGTATTGGCACTTTGCAATCCTTTTAGAAAGACCACAACCATCATTGACATTGTTCTTATTTGATTGTATATTCAAAATTCTGTGGTCATATCCTACTTACTTTTGGTAACTTTGACTCACCATGCACTGATGCATAGCAACAGTATGAAATAGTATCTGAGTTGGAGTATTCAGACATGTCAGGGTCATCCTTTCCACCCACAGATAACAGTGTCTCCCTTGTCTAAGCGCCTGTCGCGGTGCAGACCTATAATTACGCGCGTCTTGTGTTTCCTCACATCTAATTGGAAAAATAAACTATTTGCCAAAATAGAAAGTGCGTTGATGTTGGCAACATTCAGGACAACGCAGCGTTTACACAAACAAACACTAGACGTTGAGAGAAAGGTCAGCAGCTTTACACTTTGCAGGGATAATTAACGCCTTCTCCTACAGCTTGTTTTAGGCCTAAGGCTGTTGTTCTATTTGGTTGGTAGTAGGCCTACTTTAAGGGACACTAGTCCCAAAGACGTAATAAAAACCACATAAATTCTGTCATGTGCAGCCTTTCTTTGGTGGAGGCTAAATGGGATTTCTTATTAATGATTCAGGATCTTTATTTGTGCTTGGCAATGACCCTGCACTCACTGTTCTCTCTCTCTCTCTCTCTCTCTCTCTCTCTCTCTCTCTCTCTCTCTCTCTCTCTCTCTCTCTCTCTCTCTCTCTCTGTCCCCACTCCCCACTGATCTCTTATCTCTCTCGTCTTCCGTATCCTAAGCTCGCCCGCCCCATCTCGGTCGCCCAGGCGCGGGGAGCAGCTGCAGAGCCATGCCCGTGTCCTTGCTGTGGGCGGTGGACGTGCGTGGCCGCGTCTACCGCCTGTCGACGGGGGGGCAGCAGTGGGAGCAGTGCCATGACACCAAGCTGGAGTTCAAGCGCGTCACCGCAGCGACGCAGTGTTGCTGGGGCATCGCGTGCGACCACAACATCTACCTGAACGTCCACGCCTCGGACCTGTCCATCCGCTACCAGGAGGAGACCTACGAGAACCAGGTGGGGTCTCCGCTTCGGGCTTCAGTCTGGGGGCTGGGGCGGTTCCTGTTATGGGGGTTCGGAACGTGCTTGGGATTGAGAGGTTTGATGGGAACGGGCCCCAGAAGATGGTTGGACCCTTCGCTGGTTCCCTGGTTGGGTTCATATCATATCATTTAGTTTGTTCATTAATCTAGTCAAATGTTTCTGGTAGGGCAGAATACAAATACCATTGACAATGCTGCTATGTATTAATTTATTACAATGTTATTACACGTTCACTTTTATCCGAAGGGACTTGCAGAGAAAAGCAGATAAGGTCACCGGTAC
>NC_044065.1:13487768-13497768 GCF_902167405.1 Gadus morhua
ACCGGCGAGGTGCGCGGCCAATCGGCGGCCAGCGACGCCGACTCTGACATCGAGCGGGAGCGGGCGGCCTCGGGGGGCTCCCCCGTCCCAGCAACCTCAGACGCTCACGTGGGGGACCCCGGCCACGCCCCTGACCCCGCCCTAGACAACGCCCCCCTGCCCCCATTGGCCTACCTCAGCGACGACGCCCCCCCGCCGAACGCCCGCAGCGTCCCCAAGGTGACCAGCGACAGCTTCATCTCTGAGCTCCTCTCCGACCGGCCCGGGGCCGGGGGCCCCTCAGCCGCCGGGCTCCCCGCCCAGGAGGAGGACGGCCAGCCGGGGCCACCGCCCCCCCCCACCACCACCACCTCCTCCTGCGCTCCGGCGCCGGGCCTCTCCTCCAGCCAGTCCAGGGGCCCGCTCTGGAGCAACGTGGACCTGGAGGAGACCCAGAGCCAGCCGGACCCTGTGGTGGAGGGGGCCCCCGGCTGGGCGGGGCCGGACCGCGCAGACACCTGCAGCCTGTCGTCCGTGGTGACCTACTCCCTGGCCCTGGAGGAGGAGCCCTACGGGGAGGACGGACCCCCCATGTGGGCCTGGGTCAGCGGCGGGGGCTGCGCCGTGGACTCCCACTCTCAGCTCAACTGGTTCAGCGGCCCCGGGGCCACTGGCGGTGGGTTGAACTCTGTCTCCTTCTGTCCGTCCCTGTCCCCATCCGTTGTCTCTCTGTCTCCGCGTCTGTCCGTCGGTCCATTGATCTGCCGTGGAGGGAGGGCCCTTGATCTGAAGTGTGGAAGCCGTTAACGGTGTTGGTTGAACCGTGAACAGTGCAGGCAGGCATGCTAGTGTCGAGCGGTGGTCAGCCTCTGGGTTTGAACCCCAGTGTCCGCAGTCGACCTGTAGGCCTCCTAGAACAAGATGGCCTCACCACCGGCCTTGCTCGTTCGTGACATGTATCTAAAACTAGGATCAACGTGAGTATGCTCTGTATAAAAGCGTCTGCTAACTAAACTCAGCATGTTTTGTCATTCCCGTGGACAGCGTTGGTCCAGTCGGTCCAGAGCATGAGCCTGTCCATCAGCCCGGGCCAGACGGCGGCCTGGCACCAGCAGATCCTGGAGCAGCTGGGCCAGAGGTCCAAGAGAGAGATGGAGAACTTCAAACACTATGAGCAGGCTGTGGAGCAGGTACAGGGCCACTGTCGTTCTGGACAGTCACCGTGCCATTCGTCATGGCTATCATCTGTTTCTCTCATGGCTATCATCTTTGTACGCTTCCGTTTATGTATTAGTATTTTTTTATATCAAAATGTCTTTCTTTGCTTTCCTCTCCTCATCTCTCCTCTACTCTCCATTCCTCCGCTCTCTTCTCTTCTCCTCCCTCTATTCTCTCCTCCCCTCATCTCCTCACTCCTCTCTCCTCTCCTCTTCTCTTCCCCTCCCTCTCTGCTCTCCTCTGTTTCTTCTCTGCTCCCTCTCCCCATCACCTCTCTCCACTCTCTTCTCCTCCCTCTATTCTCTCCTCCCTCCCCTCATCTCCTCTCCTTATCTCTTCTCTTCCACTCCCTCTCTGCTCCCCTCTGTTCCCCCCCCCCCCACGGGCAGTCGGTGTGGGTGAAGAAGGGCACCATGCAGTGGTGGAGGGACTGGAAGCCCCACAAGTGGGTGGATGTGCGCTTCGCCCTGGAGCAGTTCTCCGGCCCGGACGGCAACAAGGACGGCATCCTCTTCCTCTACTACAACTTCAATGAGGAGAAGAAGGTGAGAGAAAGAAAGAGACAGAGCCTAGTGTGTTTGGTGCAGGTTACTGTGTGTGTAACTTGTTAATCTGCAGAGCAGCAGGAGGTTTGTGTACTCATATACCATCCTGTTTGTGTTGGATTTAGCATTTAAGGGCACCCTGTGAGTCACCTATGTTTATTTGACACTGTGTTTCAGTTTCTGTGTGTGTCCGTGTCCATAGAGATGAACACTTCTGCTAATGCCGTTCAGGCTGTCAATAATTGTGATCCAACATATTAACCGTTGCCCCACCTTGTGCACTCCCTCTCCTCTCCTTCCGTCCAGTACCTGCATGCCTTTGTCAATGAGGTGACCATCTTCGTGCCAGTGCTGAATGACGCTAAACACACGTTCGCCATCTACACAGCAGAAAGGACCAAGCAGAGGTGGCCCATCCGGTTGGCCGCCTCCACAGAGCTAGAGATGCACGACTGGGTGAGGTCCAAATGATCCAAATAGTAAATGATAAGCCGGTTCTTAGGGTGCGGATCACACATAAGACCAGGAGATTAAAAGAAATCCAACACTGCCACTCCCAAGTGAGAGAGAATAAACATTTGCATCATAGTAACCTTAGCTGAAGGAGAGTACTTATGTCAGCACATTTAAGTTATGTGTATTATATTAGAGAAACAAACAATGGATATCTACAAATTCTCATTTTAAGTGAATAAAGCTTTCTCTCTGCAATTTTAGAACCTTGTTGTAAATGTAGTAAATGTGAAGTGAGCAACTGTGTTTATTGTTGCAAAAACCAGAATGCTATTTGAGGAGGTGGGTCGAAAAAGGAAGTTTTGTGTTTCCTTGAAGTCTGAGGCTTTTTAGAACCTTCCTCAAATTGACTCTGACCCATTCTTAAGCCACTTTCACCCCTAACGTGGCAATTTCTTTCTGAGATATTGTGCCTCAGACCGATGAGACTTTAGTTTTTCTGGTATAGATAAAGAGGTCCTTGTGATCGGTTCATCCCAGGGACAAAGTTAACAAAGGGGAACTAGATGACACCAGTTAACAGACGGGGTGGCCAGATAACACAACCTGAAGAAAACCAAGCTTAAATTATTAAAACTAACCAACATATACATTCTTCCATTACACTCCTCTCCTCCTAATAACTCCCTCCCCCACCCTCCATCTCTCCCCGGCCCCGTCCAGCTGGCTTTGTTGAGCGTGTCTTGCTGTGACTCCAGGGGGATCCAGGGTCCCCCCTCCAAACAGGCCATCTGGTCGGTCACCTGCAGGGGGGACATCTTCGTCAGCGAGCCCAGCCCCGCCCTGGAGGCATTGCCCTACCCCACCCCCTGCGAGCAAATGTGAGAACACTCATCAACACTTATCCCGAGGGAGCCAAACCTGATTTAAATGATGTTGTTTACATGATCAGGGTACCACCCTTTACAGTGAGCCGACCACACCTTTTTCTCTTGGGACAGAATCGTTAACCATCAACTGTGATCGATTGTTGCACATTTCTTACCATTGGAAGTTTTTGTTAAATGTGATGTCTAGTTGATTGTTACGATGAGTACGTCGTAGTTTGTAGGAACGTTTTGAAAGACTCCTGCACTTGGAAGCCTACACTGACAAACTTTTTATTGCTAGTTATGTTCTGGCCTGAGACCTTCAGTGGTTTTTTGAAAATCAACCAAAAACCTTTCCTTCCATGTTTCTGTTGGTCAGGTTCTGGCGGCAGGTGGGGGGGCACCTTCGCCTGGTGGAGGGCAACAGCGTAGGGGTGGTGTGGGGCATCGGCTACGACCACACCGCCTGGGTGCACACCGGCGGATACGGAGGCGGCATCTTCCAGGGCCTGGCCAGCAGCACGGACAACATCCACACCCAAACGGACGTCAAGAGCGTCTACATCTATGAGAACCAGCGGTGGAACCCGGTTTCAGGCTACACCAACAGGTAACAGGGTGATGCACGTTTACCAGGGTAATGTACCTCTACTGTGTGATTTCACCTACCAGGCCGGGGGATGACGTGGGCCTCATATACTGACTCACAACGAACACTACTATTGTGGGGTCGGTCACCGCATGTAATAAAGAAGCACTAGCTGGTTTGTGACCAGCAGGGGGCAGAAAAGGTGGCTCTTTGGCAAAATAATTGTGTATACTTGATATTTGGCTGAGGATCCTTCATTATCCTGTTTCCATGGTACTTCGTAATCAATTCTGGATTTTTAAGTTTGAGTGTTCAACTTACAAATTAACTTACAAAACGGTACGCATGTCTCATGCCCCAAGAGTCTGTACCAAATGGAGCGAACAAATATAATTTGTAACAGTTGCATGTTACATAAGTTCCATGTGTCTCTCTCTGGGGCCTTGTTGTAAATACTTTGTGTTTCTGTGTCCTCAGAGGTCTTCCAACGGACCGATACATGTGGAGCGATGCTTCTGGTCTGCATGAGTGCACCAAGACACATACCACAACCCCCTCCCCGCACTGGACATGGGTGAGTCACTCACTCACCCACACTTCAAATTGGACAGTCCCTGCATTGTGTGAAAATCTACCAGATATTTAAAGTTATTTTTAGTAGTAATAATTGTTTGTTTCTATTATCTATGACAATTTCTGTTGCTATTCCACACTACCTTGCTCTAGACAGATTATCAATGGTCCCAAGCATCATATAGTATCATAGCAGAAATAAAATCAAACCCTTTAGCATAGGAAGTTAGTTAGTATCCTGTATTTTCTATATGCAGGTGTCTGATTGGGCGGTGGACTACGGTGTCTCCGAAGGGACAGACCGAGAGGGATGGCAGTATGCTGCAGATTTCCCTGCGTAAGAGTCACCGTTAAGCTCCCCCTCTTCTCTCTGTTGACGTCAAACAAGCTTGAAGTGAACTGCTGAGATCACAGCCTGCTTCTCTCCTCTCCCTGCAGGTCCTACCACGGCTATAAGACCTTGAAGGACTTTGTGCGTAGGAGGCGATGGGCCAGGTATTGTTTAGAGTGCTCCACTGGCCTCCACATTGATGTAATACGATTAGTAACAAGCACTCTCTTTATGGCAGACCACTCCCGCTTTTGCAAGACAAACTGAATGTAAAAATATATAGAATTTTATAATTACGATTTTTAAAAGGTTTATATACTTTACAAGAGGAACCATTTTTTTATTGACCTATAAGTGATCAATCAATTAAATATAATGAATAAACATTAATTTAATTTAGATTGAAAACACTTAATACTGAATGTTTCCTTTTTTTTATCTTGATTGTTACATTTTTGTATGTTAATTATTTTAGGTTAAATTATCACTAACAATGCACACCAAAGAAGTGGACATCTATATTAATTCTTAGGATAGTGTAACAATAGTCTGTCATTAGTTTATTGAGCTAATTCCTAGAGTAAACGGGAAGCCACTGACATTTATTTGGTGTAATTGATTTCAACAGGAAGTGTAAACTGACCACCACAGGGCCATGGCAGGAAGTCCCGCCCATTGCTTTGAGTGACGTTAGCATCCTCCCTTGTGCTGCTCAGAGCAGCGTGGAGGTGGTACCGTTGTGGGCCATCAGCAACAAGGGAGACGTGTTGTGTCGACTTGGGGTCACCACGCTGACACCTGCCGTGAGTGGAACACACACACACACACACACACACACACACACACACACACACACACACACACACACACACACACACACACACACACACACACACACACACACACACACACAAAGATGTAAACACACATGTGGCATGGATCTGAATTCACTAAATGAATAAACAGACGAGTACCTGCTAGTTTCTTGATCCACCTGCCATGTGCTCTTCTCCCAGGGGTCGTCATGGCTACACGTGGGAACGGACCAGGCCTTCAAGTCAGTCTCCATCGGAGGGGCCAGCCAGGTGTGGGCCATCGCCAGGGACGGCTCCGTCTTCTTCAGGGGTTCTGTGTCCACCTGCAATCCTGCAGGTCAGTCGAGGTGGTGGTGGTGGTGGTGGTGGTGGGGGTGGTGGTGGTGGGGGGTCGGGGCGCACGTTGTTTGTTTATCGGGTTGGCCCAAAATGTATACACAAAGCTGGGTTGGCTGAGTGCATGTGGATTTGTTTGTTTTTTTGTGGTACAGTGATGAATGTGCTCTGTTCTGAGGAAGATAATAGTGTGCTCGGTTTGTCTCCCCCTGCAGGAGAGTGCTGGTACCACATCCCTTCGCCGCCAAAACAGAAGTTGAAGCAGGTCTCAGTAGGAAGGACCTCCATCTGCGCTGTGGATGAAAACGGTAAAATGGTGGCATTTAAACTTCCTCTAAATTTCACAGAATTGTGAAATTGTCTTTCACTTTCACCCTCTCTGCAAACAACTGTTATAGTAATGACTAATGACTATTATATATGTGTGTGTGTGTGTGCCTTTATCATAATCGTTTTTTGGAATGTTCGATTTATTCTTTGTTCTCTTGAAGGTCACATTGAATAAAGAGTCTGCCAAATGACCAAATGTAAATCCAAGACCCTGATAATGTTCATATTTCTATTTTGTCACTGTCCACGTCGTGCTGTCGTCCAGGTAACCTGTGGTACCGTAAGGACGTGACTCCCAGCTACCCCCAGGGATCCTCCTGGGAGCACATCTCTGACAACGTCCGCAAGGTCTCCGTCGGCCCTCTGGATCAGGTACCAGCGACCCAGGCACCGTTCACACCACCGTAGGCCCCCTCTCAGGCCAACGTGTCCTTTTATTGGCTCTGACCGATTCTCTTCTGTAACGGGGGGTATGTTGTGCCTGTGTTGTGGTTGTGTTTGGTGACCGTATGTTGCGGTTGTGCGCTGTGGTTGTGTGTGTTGTCTCTGCGTAGGTGTGGATCATCGCCGACAAGGTGCAGGGCAGCCACGGTCTGAGCTGTGGGACGGTGTGCCATCGGCTGGGAGTCCAGCCCCTGGACCCCAAAGGACAGTCCTGGGACTACGGCATAGGGGTGAGGGCGCTGGCCATTCCTCCTACTGGTTACCTCTGTTCTTCAGGGTTCATACGGTCATGAAAAACCTGGAAAAGTCGTGGAATTTCCAGGCCTGGAAAAGTGCTTGAAAAAAAATTAAATCCCAAATGTTTTGGAGAAGTCATGGAGATTTGTTATATTCATATTTTCATGTCATTCATTTACCTGGGATGAGCAAAATTGTGGGTTTCTGAGGTGGCAAAGCATTTCACATTTCAATCATGGGAGAGGCAGCATTAACGAGCCATGCCAAAGGAAGCAAACATCAATGGTTTGGATTTCTCATTGTTAGTTTAAATACTACATTTGATCACTTTTTCATGTACACACCAGAAGTTTCTCAAAATGTTTAGTCATGGAAAAGTCATTGAAAAGTCATGGAAATCTATTGGTCAAAATGTGTATGAACCCTGGTTCTTACACCTAGAGTCTTGTCAATGTATGTCCGTGCTCAGCCGGGAGCTGTTTTGTTCATTGAACGCCTGCCTCCATTTTGTTTAGGGTGGATGGGACCACGTCTCCATCAGAGGGAACTCCATGGATCCGCCGCGGATCTGCCTACCCTCTCTAACAGACCAATCAGTGCCCGCTCGTGGCGTTCCACATCCCGCCCAAGACCCAGAGGGAGCCAATGGCAGCGCTGGGGGATGCTAGCCAAGCAAAGGACGCGAGAAACCGGACAGGAGCGCTGCCAATACCCCCCTCTCCATGGATGTTGTTCAACAACGTAGGGTTATGCTTTAAAACATTCCACAGTGCAAATATTTGGCTGTAGTTTATTATTCTCAGCTGTTCCTTCCCCAACTCAAAACTGTTTAAGCTACTACTTCAAATCTCACGGTTGAAGTAAGATGGTTGAAAGAGAGAGGGAATAACCTACATGGTCAGCGAAGATGCAATGTACTTTATACACTTGGGATTTAACTCAAGATTATGTGCTGGAAAGTTTCCCCGTTATTAAGTGGTTGTAACCCGCTTATAATCCCAGTTCTTATTTTTGCTATTTTTTTATTTTAGTTGTAAATCTTTCTTAGGACCTTTTGACCACTATCATAAGCCAAAAGTTGCATTGTTGTCGAACTAACCCTGTCTTAATGTATATTTAATACGTTTATTTATGTGTTTGTGGTTATTGAGAACGAGGCTGCCTAGGGAATAGGGGAAAGTTTTATGGAGCGGAAGCTTGAATGTAGATGTGAACAATTTACTTTAATAGGGACTTTGGCGTCTAAACTGCCCGTAATAGCAGCTGCTATTTTACACACACTGAAGAAGATGCTTTAAGTCACAACAATGTTGTTTAACCCCACTGAATGGATGAGATAATGCTACATTTCTAGGGTCCCCCTGACCTCATGTTCGACAAAGCTTGTATGCTATGTTTCCCCAGACCACCTTCCTGCTGCAGATCACCTATTGGTCACATTTCAGTTCAAATGTGTCAGGAAATGTGCAGTCGTCCTCCATCAATAAGATACAATGGACCCTTCTGCCATGGAGTGGGAGGGATCACAGGGGGTGGATAGTTGTTTTATTTCTTAAGACGGGAGTGTTGATCTCGTGGTACATCCCTTTTCTCAGGAAAAAAAATAGTGATGTAATGCATGAAAGAAAAACGTAATTCCACGCTTGCTTTAAGAAAAAAATGAAATAAAAGCAAGAGTGGAATGACTGAGAAGGACGCAAGTCTTTTTCCCTTATCTGTATAATATTGGTGTTGATTATCATGTCATAACGTCCTGCTGATACGTCCCGATGGAATTATGTATATTTATCAGGAGTATGAAAATGAGAGGAATATTCAAAAATCACTTTTAGACAGACATTACAACCACTTGTATCACTAAAAGCGTTAGTTTATGTAAAGAAGATAGGCTATCTGTGAATAAATTAGGACAATATGGCCAGACATGATTAGCGTGTCGTTGATAAGGTAACTACAGTACATTGACGGTTAACCGATAGCTCAGCTGAAACGACCGACATGCTACTCTTTGGCAAGTGCATTCTCCATTTCTCTGCTGTGCATGGTGAATAACTAGCTCTTTGTCAATAAATAAACGTGTTTATTGATAAAAAAAAAAACATTCTCAAAATCCTTTGGTTTTCAAGGTACTTCATTGTAATTCATTAGTTTTGTTTTTTTTTGGGGGGGGGAATAAAATTTCAACATCACAGAAGTAATTGTCCACTCAAAATTGGCACCTCAAATTGGACTTGCTAGGTTTTTGAAGAAGGACAACTTTAACTACACTAAATCCAAACACCTATTTGGCCAAAGTTATTTAAATTCAAAGTAACAAATTCTCATATGTAAATATCTCAAACTAGATTTTCAACCTACTTTAAACATTGCAATATTTGTCTCTGGGAACTGCCTGTTGTCCCAGTTGACTCTGGCAGTTGGCACCTGAGGCTACGATTGGCAGGTAGTTCTCACTGATAACACGAGAGAAAGTCACTGAGCCGAACAGCAGCCGTCTCTCAGTCTCTGCTTCAACCACAACACATTAGAAACGGACAGAACAATGAACAGAACCATAGCAGTCCCATGCGTTAGGCACTCAGCACAATAAAATAGATACAACTGGTACGAATATCTGTAAAAGTTTCTCTGTCTTTGCATTCGTCTCTAATGTATAATAAATAGAGGGAAATGAAGGTTTGATGTCTCAAGGTATATCTGAAGGAATGATTACCCTTTATCTCCAAAAAACACCCATTCCCCCAGGACACCTGAGAACGAAAGCGCCCAGTTTATTATTCACAGTATCGGGGTACAAGCCCTCACGGATGTCCTCTTTCATCCACCAGGGGCTCGGATCATAACTGGATGCATCCCCTGTCACATACAAACGTTTTGCTCAGAACCCATGACCCTTTTGTGGCTGCGGTTCTGAACGAAACAGGGACTGACTCCCCACTGCCCGGGGGGCACCCGGGTCCTCGGCTAGCCCTGCTAGCGCCGTTAGCTCTGTGTTAGCTCTGTGTTAGCTGCCCTGGCTGAAGCTATGCGTGTGGGTGAGGAACTGGGTGAGGCCCTCCTCCCCTTCCTCCTCCAGGTGCTTCTGGTAGCACTGCAGCAGCTTGGCCTCCTCCGCCTGCGCCTGTCCGTCGGGCAGGCAGGCCCCGGTCATCCCCAGGATGATGGTGGTGAGCGACTTGATGTAGTTCTTGGCCAGCGTCAGCGTCTCGATCTTGGACAGCTTCTTCTCCGTCTTGATGTGGGGGATGGACTCGCGCAGCGCCTGGAAGGCGTTGTTCAGC
>NC_044065.1:13507768-13517768 GCF_902167405.1 Gadus morhua
GGCACGGAGATCCGATTGCAATCGCTAACTCTGTGTTGTTATGACGCAGTATCCATTTTGTGTGTGTGTGTGTGTGTGTGTGTGTCTATCTCTCTTTCTCGCTCTCTCCCACCTCTGAATGTCCCTTCATATTTTTCCAAAGGCAGGTTTTCCCGTCTACATTACCTGTCGTCCTTTTTCAGTTAACCTTCTCCAAATGAACCCAAAGCCATTCCCTCTTCACAGCTCTCCCCCCAAACGTTGGCTCTTACTTGGGCCCAATCGACCCTACCCCGACCCCCCCCCCCCCACCCCAGCCCCGTCCGACCCCGTCCGACCCCCCCACCCCAGCCCACCCCGACCCCTGGTTCCAGGTCAGGCCCGGTTCCATTTCTTACTGCTTACTTCCTGCGTCTCATTTTCCACTGCTCTTAGGACATAGGTGGACATGATATACTGTAGCTACTGGGGTGAAAGCCGCATCGCCGGCCAGGGAGAGAGAGCGGGGAGGGGGTGTGGGGGGCAGAATGTGTGTGCGCTTGTGTGTGTGCGTGTGTGTGTGTGAGTGAGTGTGTGCGTGTGTGTGTGCGTGCGTGCGTGTGTGTGTGTGTGTGTGTGTGTGTGTGTGTGTGTGTGTGTGTGTGTCAGACAGCCTGTATTATGTTCTACTTCATGTGCAAGAGAGTGTGGTACATTATATTCCATGTGTGAGAGAGTGTATCCCCTTCTATTTCTATTTCAGAGAGTGTGTCGGCACTGTGACGTACGAGGTATCCCTGTTTTCCCAAACCTGGCAGTGAAGGATTGAAGTGATAAAGTTAATTGGGGGACGTTTAATATAACCCAGAGTGAGTCTAGGACTGCCGCCTACAGCTTGCCCAGTGGCCTAAATATATATATATATACTTTTAACTGCCTTTACTGCGTAACTTGGATGAATCAAATAATTCATTATCGCCAAACTATAGTAACTCCGCCTTTCTCCTGCACATTCATACGGCGTCTAGCCGATCTTCGGCTCACCTGTCAATCAAAGCCCAGACTGGCTGCTCATCCAAACAGGCTGATCGACCAATCAGCAGGCCGATTGCCACACGCCCTTCAGCCCACTGTCACCATGTGAACTCCTCATGCTCTTACTATACTAAGGATATTGACATTGTGTGCGTTAATTTGTGTGCGCTCATCTTTGCTTATTTGACATCCATGGGGCCCACATGTGCAAGTGTTCTCTCGCCCATGTGTATGTGTTTTTATCTTTATTTTGCTAACATATAACCTTTTTTTAAACCAGAAGCTCAGAAGTTTATAGGCTGGTGACAGTGGACTACTCCAAATAAATAGAAAAGAACACACACACACACACACACACACACACACACACACACACACACACAAAAACACACACACACACGCACACACACACACACACACACACACACACACACACACACACACACACACACACACACACACACACACACACACACACTAAAACACACACACACACATACACACACTAAATTCAGAAAAACCTTAGCCTCATCCCCAGCCTCACTATCCTTTTACACCGCGGGGGCAGAATGAACCCTACCCCGCCACAGACTGCAAGCTACACCCAGCAATCCGTGAGAGGAGGGTAATTGGAGATCGTTGGCTTTGGCCTGAGCATGCAGAACACACAGCGGGCAGAGACAGCGCACAGTAACCTATTGAAGCTCCGCTCCGAGGAACTCCTCCGTCTCTCGCCCGCTCCAGGCCAGCAGAAGTGGGCCCCGCCGCTAAGCCCCCTGGGTAATGTTTTTCGAAAATGCGACGTCCACTCACGAGGCTCGCTGCAGCATCCCTAGCCTTTATTTGGGCACGGCGGTCGTTCGTACGGAGGGCGGGGGTCGAGGTGGGGTAAGGGTGGGAATAGGGGGGTGGCAGGAATAGAGGGCAGTGGGCGTGGCCTGCTCGGACGACACTGGAGAGGGGAGGGGGAACAGGACTCTGGCACGACATCACCTTGAGGGACAAACTGTGTCACTGCTGCGTACATTTTTGCACGCGTGGACCGCAGACAGAACAGTCCCTTTGCACATGTTTCATCAAAATCGGAGATGACATCCAGCAGGTTGTGGCACTCGCTCACCAAGAGCGAGAGTAGAGACCTGTCTGTTGGGGAGGGCGGGATGAGAGGTTCCTCTGAGTCTTTTGCTGACAGAGTGCCCTTAATATGATGACACCGACGTGGGCTCCGTTGCCATGCCGTCATGGAGCTGACAGCCCGGGGTCCTCTGAAGGGAGCCCACCTGCTCCCCCCACATACCAGATCTGGCAGCTCCAACCCCCTCTCAGCGAGCACAACTGCTGCCAATGGCATGGCCTTATGGGGCAACGAGTGACCGCGCCTCCCTCCCTCTCGCTCTCTCTCTCTCGAGCTATATCCCTCCTTCTCCCTGTTTCTTGGTCTCCGTCTGTCTCTCTCTCTCTCTCTCTCGCTCTTGTTCACCTTCTCTCTCTCTCTATCTCTCTCTCGCGCTTGTTCTCTTTGAGTGTATGTTTGTGTGTGTTTGATTTGTGTGTGTGTTGTTGTATTGGGGTGAGTGTGCATATGTGTGCTTGAGAGAGAGAGAGAGAGAGAGAGAGAGAGAGAGAGAGGGGTTGAAAGAAGGTAATTCAATTGACAGCTACGTTAAAATATTCAAATAGCATAACATAGCGATAGATTGGGCTGGGCAAAAGGAGAGGATGTTTACGTTTATTTGTAGAGTTCTAAAGGCAAAAGAGATGCAATCGAAAAGAGAGACTTTGATAGCAGTGTTAGTAGACAGAGAGAGAGAGAGAGATGGACTAGGTTGGTGAAATGGCAAGGGCGAGTGATCAATCATGGGTAGACAAATGTGTGTGAGCAAGTGCAGATGCAGAACTCCACATATGCATATATATATAGCGATGTGCATCTGTGTATGCCAGAGTTGGAAGTGTGTGCAAGCTTCTTCATCATGTGCGATCTGCTTGTACACATGCACATAAATGTTACACAAATGTGTTTAAGATAATAATAAAAAACAATTATTCTCTCTCCTCACACCAAGTACCAAAATATGAACACACACACACCCATGTACACACACATACGCACACATACATACGGACTTACACACACACGCCCTCACACACTTACATATAGACACACGCGCAAACACATTCGTACACAAACACACATGCACTGTAACCACAGCAACCAGAAAGCCATACAGGATAACCTTGATTCTGTCGTTAATTTAAGGATTATTTTCCCTCTATCTTGCTCAACTCTATAAGGGGCTTTCTGAACATTGGACCGGACACCGTGTCCGGTTCTGCGATGGGACACTTTAAGGAAGGCCGTGCACAGATCAGGGGACATTAGACCAATGCTTACCTCACCCTGTCCTGTAACCCATCCTGGCAGAGGCTAAGCGGGACAGAATGACATCTCAGCCATCACAGGATTCTAACACCCAGTAGCCACATACTGAAAAGGCCTGGGACTACAAGTCCTGGAACCACAACATCTGCTCACGATCTGATCAAGCAGACCGTCAATGCTGGCCTTCACACACACACACACACACACACACACACACACACACACACACACACACACACACACACACACACACACACACACACCCCAAACCACTCACCCACACACACACACACACACACACACACACACACACAGCAAACCACTCACACACACACACACACACACACACACACACACACACACACACACACACACACACACACACACACACCAAACCACTCACCCACACACACACACACACACACACACACACACACACACACACACACCAAACCACTCACCCACACAATCACACACACACACACACACACACACACACACACACACACACACACACACACACACACACACACACACAGTGCAAGCACACATGCACACATACATACACACACACACACACACACAGTGCAAGCACACACACACACACACACACACACACACACACACACACACACACACACACACACACACACACACACACACAATCACTCACCCACACAATCACACACACACACACACACACACACAACCACTCACCCACACAATCAAACACACACACACACACACACACACACACACACACACACACACACACACACACACACACACACACACACACACACACACACACACACACACACACACACACACAGGCACGGACACGGTGACCCCATGACGTAAACACACGCACTACAGGTAATCTACTGAACCCAGAACCTGTCCGCAACAACAACATCACAAAGAAAACAAACCAACTGTTGTTGCTGATCTAACAGTCACAGAGCTGTCCGTCACTCTCCGAGGTGAGACAGGTTGGAAGCAAAGCCATTGCTTGAATACCAGGCTGGGCCTTTCATCACGGGTGCTTCATTAGACATCACGTAAATAAATACGAAATAAGTATGAACCTTTGGCATTAACCGGCCATGTCAGTTCCCGAGGGGGCGTATCAAGCTACCCAAGGAGGAGGAGAGAGAGAAGCCCCAGATTGAGACAAGAAAGACAGCAGGTCAAGAGGACTGAGGCCATATGGTTGTGATGGCTTGGTAACACTTTACAATAGGGGTTTATTAATGAGCGTTTCATTAACATGAATTCATTAAGTAGTAAGGATTACTATAGGGCTAAGGGTTAGTGTAAGTGATAGTGGATTAAGGTTAAACCTATTCCAAAATGTAAAAATAAAAACCTTTAACCTGAGCACCATTATTAAAATGAACACCATGAGTAAAAAAAGAGAGAGAGAGAGAGAGAGAGAGAGAGAGAGAGAGAGAGAGAGAGAGAGAGAGAGAGAGAGAGTAATATCTGATATGTATATATATTTTGTGTTTCACGTTTTATACCATATTATACTATATACCTGACATTTTTACCTGACCGTTTTCTTTTATTGTACACCTGCTTTGGCAATGCAAATGTATATGTCTGATGCCAATAAATCTTTTTGATTTGAATTGAATTGAGAGAGAGAGAATGAGAGCGAGAGAGAGAGCATGTGCGGCGGGCCAATAATTCTGTGGGCCAACTGTTTTTCGCACCACAATCCCTAGACACCCAACCACCACCACCACCACCACCACCACCGCCACTTATCTCTCCTCAGAGAGACAGCGGGGAATCACTGTCCCACCCAACAACCAGACCCCCCCCGTCCCCACTATCCAATGCTGCAGAGATCAGGTCTGCGGCATGCTAAGCAGGGTGCTATTCAGGGGGGACTGATCCAATTGCAGAAATTATATTTTGGTCGCAAATGCAATGAGACAAAGTTGCCCTGGGCTACCGATTATACAAATAAAACGGAACGCTAACGTTTTCTGGGGGCCGTCCCCTAAAAATGATCCTTATGAATCCTGATAGATAATTATGGCTATATGGATTGCATTTGTGTGCGTGGGACAACCTGCATATTAACTCTAATACTCTGACTTGGCCTTGCTCTACCTTCCTCCTGTTGAGAGGATAGAGGGCCGATAATGTGCAGTAAACAAACTTGCCGGGTCGTATCATTATTCTGTTTTACTTCTCGATACTTATTCATAGAAAGTCTATGAAATGGGTTGAATTTTAGTTACATGAAACAGATCCAACCATAAAAATAATTATATAAATCACACATAATGTAAAAAGAAGCATATGTATACCCACAATTTCAGGATACATTAGACCATCATTAGCACACAAGTTAGTCATTGAGGTGGTTTGAATTTAATTTTCAAGGCTTTAGGTACAGACAGCGCCCCAACCAAGACTTTACATCTAATCTTTAATCATGTTACCACCCCTTTCTTAATCTCAAATCTAGAATCTTAAAAGAGGTTTAAGACGACTCTTAAAAGATAAAAAAAATAACATTTTGGGGTGATTAAAGCGATTACAGGATAAGACGAGCTGAGCGAGCAACACTTTTTCAGTCCAAAGACATTTTGGAAATAAGTTGAAAACACCAGAGGAAAGAGAAAAAACTGTATTTCTGCACATTGGAAAATAAAAGGGAGTGTATCAATTTAAGAAAGGCAGCTGCATAAAGTGAGAAGGGAAACCCAGGCAAACAATGGGCCAGTACACTCTCAAGGAACCCGGCATCGCTGTGTAGCAGGTGCTCAGGGGTGAGCTCATTGCTGCCTCGCACGTGTGTGTGTGTGTGTGTGTGTGTGCGTGTGTGTGTGCGTGTGTGTGTGTGTGTGTGTGTGTGCGTGTGTGCGTGCGTGCGTGCGTACGTGCGTGTGTGTGTGTGTGGGTACGGGTATGTACGTGTGTGTGTGTGTTTGTCTGTTTGTACGTGGGTGCATCTGTTGATATCTGCATGTGCGATTGTCACTGTGTCCATCTGCATGTGTCTCTGTGTGCATGTGCGTGTGTGCACATGTGCATGTGTGTGTGTGTGTGTGTGTGTGCGGGTTAGGGTATGTTTTTGTGTGTGTGTTTGTGTGTTTGAGCGTGGGTGCATCTGTTGATATGTGCATGTGCCACTGTCACTGTGTCCATACGCATGTGTCTCTGTGTGCATGTGCCTGTGTCAACATGTGCATGTGTGTGTGTCTGTGTGTGTGTGCCAGAGGGCATGGCTGTAAATGAGAGGCAGCCTCGGCCGAGGAGGCTCCCTGGCCCTAATTAAGTGTGGATTAACACATGGCAACGGAGATCAGCCCCGGTCTCTGCCTTTTTCCTTTTCCCCCTCCTTTTTGACCCCTTGTGGCTCCGGTAGATTAGTGGCAGCTCTATGTTCCCACCGTGTTCTGAATGGACATGCATGGACCCATGTAAACTTGGATGTCCAACACACGTACAGTACCTATTATAGAGCAAACACACACAGTTCATGTCCATATATAGTCAAAAATATAGTAAAATACATTTTGTTAGAATGATTTGATTATTGAATATAATAGAGCAGAACATAGAACAATAGAAGCCACAGAAGTGGTGCGAGCAGCACCAATCATACCCCCAGATATAGTGGGCGAGGAGGGAGGGATTAAACAGTTAGAGAGGGGCTTCAGGGGGCAAGGAGCCTAAAGAGAGGAGGTCGAGGTAGGAGCAGAAGGTGGGGTCTTAGCTGAATTTGAGAGTGTCTCTGGCATGCCAACCCCACAGCTGGTCTTGTTAGAAATAGACGCGAAGGTAACTGAGCCCCAGCCGAGCCATCCCCACTTCCTTCAGGGGACGGTTGCTAGGTCTGGGACAGGGTGTCCCTCTTATCCTCTCCCTCTCTCTCTCTCTCTCTCTCTCTCTCTCTCTCTCTCTCTCTCTCTCTCTCTCTCTCTCTCTCTCTCTCTCTCTCTCTCTCTCTCTCTCTCTCTCTCTCTGTCTCTCTCTCTTTCCCTCTCCCTCTCTGTCTGTCTCTCTCCCTCTCTGTCTGTCTCTCTCTCTCTCTCTCTCACACTCTCTCTCTCTCTCTCTCTCTCTCTCTCTCTCTCTCTCTCTCTCTCTCTCTCTCTCTCTCTCTCTCTCTCTCTCTCTCTCTCTCTCTGTCTCTCTCTCTCTTTCCCTCTCCCTCTCTGTCTGTCTCTCTCTCTCTCACACACTCTCTGTCTCTCTCTCTCTCTCTCTCTCTCTCTCTCTCTCTCTCTCTCTCTCTCTCTCTCTCTCTCTCTCTCTCTCTCTCTCTCTCTCTCTCACTCTATCTCTATCTCTCTCACTCACGCTCTCTTGGTCTCTCTCTTTTGGTCTCTCTCTTGGTCTCTCTCGTCCTTGTTGGTCTCCCACTCTCTCACTCTCTTGGTCGCCCCCTCTCTCACTCTCTCTCTCTCCGTATGTCTCTCGTCCCACAGGAGCCAACTGCTCTGGGTATTGCAGCGACGCTGGTGGAGATTATAAAACATGCTGACTATATTAAAGCTAATAACCTGTTGACATGATGATTGATTATAAAACGAGAGTTGGTTTTCTTCCGAACAAATTGTAAGTGGTGGACAGCTACTGTGCACTATTAAGGAGCAATTCATAATTCATTAATGCTTTAAACCCATGGCTTTTGACAAAATGCAGTTTAAGAAGTCTAAAACATTATTTTCCTGGTGGGGTGGGAAATGGTTTGATTCCATTCGATTCGACTCATTTTTCAACAGACAGCGAACATGCCAGATTCTCACATACTAGCTAATACCCGCGAGCGACGTGTAATCTCTCTGTTGAGCATTATGTGACCTGGGCCAAGAAACTTCTACAACAACAATCTAGATGGTACAATGACAACTATATACCATTGAGAGAACCTATCAAAGAACGAAATCAAAACACAGTGCAATATACATTCTATCAATCCATCAATCTATATTTCTTTCTTTTTATGCACCAAAATCATGCATTTGTACTTTGTGAATATATAAATTAATAAATTAATTGTAATCTCTCTCTCTCTCTCTCTCTCTCTCTCTCTCTCTCTCTCTCTCTCTCTCTCTCTCTCTCTCTCTCTCTCTCTCTCTCTCTCTCTCTCTCTCTCTCTCTCTCTCTTTCTCTCTCTCTCTCTCTCTCTCTCTCTCTCTCTCTCTCTCTCTCTCTTTCTCTGTATATCTCTCACACTCACTCCCTCTCTCTCTCTCTCTAGCCTTGGCTATCCAGACAAGAATGTACGTCCATGGGCAGTTTGACGTTTTATTTTACATTGGGTGCCGGCCAGTCAATCAGCGCACAGACAGATTGCAGCGATGATCAAACTTTCAGCATGATCATCAATTCCAGCCAATCAACTGGCATTGGGGGGGGGGGAGGACTATGGGTTAGGAGGGGCTGGGGATAGCGCATAAGTAGAAAGACAATGCTAGTACGTTAGCGGTAAGCTAGTGTCTTCTTTCGAAATTCTACTATATTTAGTACCACCTTCACCACTGCTACACCACCTTAGTGTACCCCCTCTTAGAGAGAGAGAGAGGTAGAGGGAGCGATAGAGGGAGAGAGAGAGAGAGAGAGAGAGAGAGAGAGAGAGAGAGAGAGGAGAGAGAGAGAGAGAGAGAGAGAGAGAGAGAGAGAGAGAGAGAGAGAGAGAGAGAGAGAGAGAGAGAGAGAGAGAGAGAGAGAGAGTGAGAAAGGAGAAAAGAGAAAGATGAAGGCTGGCATAATCTATTTTATGCTTGATCTAATTGAAGCAGCTGTACCCACCATCCAGATGGTATATTTTTCAGCAAAGAAACGTGTGTGTGTGTGTGTGTGTGTGTGTGTGTGTGCGTGCGTGTGTGTGTGTGTGTGTGTGTGTGTGTGTGTGCATGAGTTTGTTTGTCTCTCTGCTTTTCCATTATGAAATATTACTCTATTTTATGTCTATTAAGTAATATTACTTTATTACCTTACTTTCCCAATTAAGTTTCCTCACATATTTTGCGAAAGCTTTTCCATGAACAGGTCTTTTTGAATCCTTTCTGAAATAAGACAAAACAAGGAAACCTGAAATTGAAAAGCAGAGAAACACTCGAGAATTGTCACATAATGTTGTTTTCTTTGAGGGCAAAATTTGAGTAACACATTCAAACTCCTTGAATCTATTTACAAAGATCAACTACTCTCTGCTACCTACACACAGAAATTCAACATTTGGCCCAAAATTCATGAATTTCTAATTACAAACAGCATTATTATAAACGCAACTTACCTCTGATGAGCATGTTTTGTGAATGGAGTAAAGTTCAATATCGCTTACATTTGATTCCACAAATCAAGGTCTTCTCTAAGAAATAGGTAACTAATACGCTGACTTCCATCTAAATCCCATCATCCAGCCCGGTCAGCAGGATAAATCACTGTCCGAAAGCATCTACTATACTGCTCACGAGGGGTTGGAAAGTCTGACACAGAAACACAGAAAGTCAGTACCTCTTTCACCCCAAAACACTTCTGACTCAACGGAGCCGCTAGCTTTGTGTACTACTTCATAAACGTATAGCCAATCACCCCCACTCCTTCTGGATTATTCTTTCCCTTTCTTTTTTACTACTCTACCCATTATCC
>NC_044065.1:13520268-13530268 GCF_902167405.1 Gadus morhua
CACACACACACACACACACACACACACACACACACACACACACACATCTAAGCACACAAACATATGGCACATACGAAACCACAACATACATCTAACATAACAGAGACACAAGTACTCTCACACTATAACACACACAGACTAACACATCCTTGCACAAACAAATGTCACAAAAGATAACCAAACATACATACATACATACACGCACATACAAATAAACACACATACACTCTCACACTATAACACACACACACACACAACCAACGACACACACACACACACACACACACACACACACACACACACACACACGCACGCACGCACACACACACAAACACCCACACATATATTAACTCTCATACTATAACACACACACACAAACTCCCACACACACATCTACGCACACAAACATATGGCACAAACAAAACCGCAACATACATCTAAACACACACACACAAAAACACGTGCATTCACTCTCACACTATAACACACACCTTACCACACAGCCCCACTCAGGTGAAGTGTGGTGGTCAGGTGCGGGCGACAGGCGTCAAGGGGACGCTGTTGGGGAGTGACACCGGGGATAAAGCTCCCCTCCGTCCTGCTTGAACTCCTCTCTCCCTGAACACCCATCCAGACCGCAGGAGGACAGAGAGGAGACACCAGCTCGGACATGGCCATCACAGACTTCCTCGCCGCCTCGGACATCACCTCCGCCATCAGCGCTTGCAAAGGTAAGGAGATGAGGGTCTCACGGAGGAGAATGTTTCTAAGTGGGATGGGTTGTGTGCCGACAAAGATTATTTTTTGGAAATGATTAAGATAAAAGGTGATGATTGGGTGTATATTTGAAGTAAAGCCATTATTTTTTCTGCTTCTGTTGACTCGCTTTGATATCTGACCCGTCAATCATCAGTGATGCGCTATGGGCCTGATGTAGGGAGGTCACAGAATCAGAGTACTCATTTTAAAATGAATTAAGTTGTGTATACTACATTCAAAATGTAATACTTTGTACGAGATCAGTTTGTTACAATGTGTCTCTTTTTTCTGCTTTTTCTTTTTGCTTGCAGCGAAAGATTCGTTTAGTGCAAAGATGTTTTTCAAAACAGTGGGCTTGTCCAAGAAGACAGCGGCCGAGGTGGAGAAAGTTTTCAAGATCCTGGACCAAGACAAGAGTGGCTTCATCGAACAAGATGAGCTGCAGTTGAGTGAAACGTCCCCACAAACCATGAGAAAAACAGAGAAGATCTTAAGCTGTCACTCTAAAGACAATTACCCCCCCCCCCCCCCCCCCCCCCCCCCCAAACAAAACCACCCCCATTTCCTGTCCCACACCATATACTCATCTGTGAATCTCAAAAGCAGATTAAACAAATGAATTGTTCTCTGCTTTCTTACCTCTCCTCCAATTTGGTCATCAAACATGACACCCTTTCTTTTGCCCTTTTCCCTCTCTCCCACCCAGACTGTTCCTGCAGAACTTCTCCAAAGGAGCGAGGAATCTGACCGCGGCTGAAACCAGGGCGTTCCTCCTGGCCGGCGACTCTGACGGCGATGGGAAGATCGGCTGGGAAGGTGGGCCTTCAGCAGCCACTGTCTTCTAGTATAATGATGACTCCACACTGTTTGTTTGTGTGCCTCCCCACTGGGGCCTGGGGGTTGGCAGTGACAAACAAAGAAACAGAAGCCACTTAGCACCGGGCTGTCATTGCCAGATAACCACTCTTCGATGTGACGCTAGAATATATCGGGACAGCATTATCAGTTTATATGTTTTTATATATGTTAACAAAGCGAAGCCCAAAGCTGTGAGAGTTGTTTGGCTGTGAGTTTTCTAACGCTGTTAGCCTAATTCGTTTCCTTGTTTGTTTTTACTTTCTTCTAGAGTTCTCTGCCCTGGTGAAGTCATCATAACATCATTGTCGTCCTTGTTCATCATTGTTCCCGTTTTATCACAATTTAAGCCAATTCCAATGCTTTAAATTTATTTTGGGGGACAATAGTGTGTAGGCTAAGAAATGTGATGTGAATGTTAATTAATTAATTCCAATAAAAATGTCATGGTTTAACCCTTATTTCACAGAGCTGGGTGTTTTCCTTATTGTAATATTTGTGAATATGTGTCTCCGCTCTTACACGTTAAGGGAGGGGGCGAGTTTCGGTTGTGTCAGCCTATAGGCTCCAACAACATGTTTTCATTTGGGATTAATTAACACCATCCTATTGATTTATAATAGGCGTCATGATCTACGTTATCAACAACTGAATGTTGAATTCAAGTTAAACATCTAGGTCGTTGTTCTTATTGGAATACCTTTCCACGAAAGCAAATGGTAATTGCCACGAAGGAACGTTGGACTATACTTTTCCCCAACCATAAATCTCCATTAATAGAATTAAACGTCAAAGAATTATACCGTTTCCTCGAATGACATCAATCCATTCGCAATCCAAGTCCAACAGGGCATTTCACAAGAGCACCAGCGCGTCTCTGTAGGGGCCGCATGTCGAGTATAGGGAATCATTTTACTGAGGAAATGCATAGCTGTCAATCTCACGTTTACATGCCAGCAAGTGGCGTCGACGATAGTCCAAAAACGCCCCTCTTGCGTTTCGCAAAAGTATTGCAACACCCAATGGAAGATAAAAATAGAGCAATTTGACAACTAGACACATTCTTTCCAAAAACGATTGCAGCGCAAGTGGTGTCTCTTACACCTTGAGTGGTGAGGGCGGAGAGTATAAAATGAGGGGGAACCAGTCCAGTCTTTACCCGGCTTTCAATTGGAGATAGCAGCAGCACCCAAGGTGAGTCCCAGCAAGACTGCATCCTCTCTCTAAGCTCCTCTGCAAGGCAAAGAAACCAACCAACTTAAAAATTCGCAGCAAACGCATCTAAAGGTGGCTAAAGCGATCCTCTCCTTTACCATGGAGAAGCCTTCGACTCATGCAGCAAAACCTTTTGGTGTTTGGAATTGAAATATTGGAAATGCAACTTTGAACGTCAGAGCTGGTTCCTCCTGACTTCCTTCAACTCGCAGCCTGGATTTTTCGCATGGACTAGGCAACAGACGTTTTTTTCCTGGTCCAGGCTGGCATAGTTTTACGGCCTCAACCCCTCAACTATATATCAGTTTGGAGCTCTTGAATATAATAGGGAATCTTTAAAATTATTTAATAGGATGCTTTGTAGAAGACCAGACTCCCTCCTTCTCAGTCTTTAGACCTACAGTGCCATTAGGCTTATGGCCTGGATGGGAGCTTTCATTTACAATGTTGTGCTCATCACAAGGATTATCCATATGCATGCATGCTTAACAGTTAACCAGGCCATGTACAATGTAATTTCAATAGGAATTTCTCAACTATGCTAATTTTACAGTTGATGATATTGCTCAGATATTATTGATATTTCTATAATATGACTTTAATATTGCATTGGATCTCAACTGTTCTTTGTCTCCTTCCCCAGAACTCTCTAAAAATGGCATTCGCTGGAATTCTCGCCGACGCTGACTGCGCCGCAGCCGTCAAGGCTTGCGAAGGTCAGTATTCCATCTCTCAGCTTCACCACCATCTTCTTCAACACAAAGCACATAGTAGTATCTGCTATATCTCCTCCTCCTCCTACTACTACTACTCCTCTACAGCTTTATTTTCTAGCTTCATCGCATCTTAATCTCTAAACATCACATAGGATCTTCCCTTATAGTCACATTGCTAAATTGATAATATTTATTTTTGTAACTAATTTTACATAATTGTACTACTACTACTACTACTACTACTACTACTACTACTACTTGCTGCTTATTACAATTTACTGGTAGACAGCTGGAAGTTGGCCAACTTAATGGAAGCCTTAAACATTGTTTTTATTAATTGGTATTAAAGCTAATTAAAAAGAAACAATGTCATGGAAGGAAATTACAATTATTTTAAAAGCAGAATATTTATTTATATATGCCAATATAGATTTATTGATTTAAAATGACACCCAACTAAAAAAACATTATAGCTTACACTATGGTATACTATCTTTATACTATATATTAACATCAAAGTAAGTTTTTGTTGATACCAAAGAAGAGCTCTAATGTTTTGAAGTCAAGTATTTCATACCTCACATTCTATTAACTTTCAGGGCTGGTATTCTCACCATAATTATTTTGGACCACAGAGCAGCATCAGATTACATTTTATTACTACCACTACCACAGTGTCAACCTCAAACAGCTACAAATCACATTTAACTGCTGCTTTAACAACCTCCTTTAACTGTTGATTCAATATTTTTGTCATTTTCAGTTTTAATGACTTCAATTAAGATCCACTTATGCCTAGCCTCCAATTGATTTCTATCAATTAATGAACCTTGAAAAACGATAAATGCATATTTTCCAGAATAAACTAATGGATGCTCAGATAATCAAACCTCCCATTTCCTAACACCAAGCTATAGTGTCTTGATTGGAGAACATCTATACTAGTCTTGTCTATATATTTTCCATATGTTCATTCATTCATTCAGCTGCTCAACTCATAGCCCTCTACCTCTCTCTCCCTCTCTATCTCCTGCAAACAGCTGCTGAGTCCTTCAGCTACAAGGCCTTCTTCGCCAAGTGCGGCCTGTCCGGCAAGTCCGCTGACGACATCAAGAAGGCTTTCTTCGTGATTGACCAGGACAAGAGTGGATTCATTGAGGAGGATGAGCTCAAGTAGGATCCCTCAAACACTTGAAGATCTTCTCAATGGTTCACTAGCCCAGAATATTTAATGATCTTCATCGAAACATCAGGACCTCTTCACACTAAATACAAAAGTGTGATTGATTGAATATAGCGCTTATTTCTTTTTTTATTAATCTAAGGAAATAATAAACAATACATTAACATCCAATTCAAACCAGAAAGTTAGCATTCCATCCAGCCTTCATACACAATGCAGCACTCTTTTTTATATAGGCAATGAGGAATGAAGCTTAACCTCTTGTTCTGTATCTTCTGCAGGCTCTTCCTCCAGGTCTTCAAGGCTGGAGCCAGAGCTCTTACAGATGCTGAGACCAAGGCCTTCCTGAAAGCCGGTGACAGCGACGGTGATGGTGCTATTGGAGTTGATGGTAAGTCACACCCTCTCTGCACACATGCTACAGCAATAGCCTTACCACCCATAAACCAGCACTCAAAGCTGTCAGCTCAACTATCCCCCCCTCCAGTTTATATTTAGGACTAGAAATGCCTGCAAGTGCCTGGTTTCAAATGCTTACAACTAGAAAATGCCTACATCTAAAAAATGCTAAGCAGTGGGAAATGGTATTAGCTTTAGCAACTGAAGGTCTAACACTAAACTTGGTTGACAAATCATTAAGTGAATGTCAAACAAATGTCATCTTTGCAATTGATTTCACTATATATATATATATATATATATATACATATTTAAGCCCTTCTTTTTATACTTTTTACACATATCTTAAAAATAGATTTTAATAATGGATATAGCCTTCCATAGCTCAAGCAAATAGAAGATTTAATGGCCACACATTTTAATTTCCTTTTAAATTGAAGACATCCTTGCTAATCTCTTCTCTCTCCTCCTCCCTGCAGAGTGGGCCGTTCTTGTGAAGGCATAATCTGATTCTGTGGAACCACAGTTTCTGAGTACTGAGGATGTGCTGTCTGAGTCAAATAGTATATCTTTTTATATGCATTTTATTTATAAAGTAACAGGCAATATTGTAACTCTATCCGAGAGCATTTTCACTGTCACAATTTTTTTTTTCTTTAATGCAATCATCGCATACCGAAGAGGAGAAAATACACCACTGCTCATTTGTACTTTTGTAAAATGAAATAAACTCTGATTTGGTTTAGAAACTTTGCTTCTCTTGATATTTTCAACATTTCCAACAAAAATCATACCTGACTTGATCTGAACTAGCTAAGCCTTAGTCTAACCACTAGCATACTATTACTACTTTACTTTAAAGAGGTCTATCGGGAGCTTTACTAGTGCGAAATGCCCACAAGGATAAAAACAAATCTTTTGGCTTAGTCCAGGAATACACACTAAGTGACTACTATAGCCAGCACTGGCAAATGTAGAGGTAGTTTAGAAGGATGATGATTCCACAGCATAGCATATGATCCAATAAAATAGGAGAAGAGCCAAGAGGCAGTGTAGGATTTCAGCTTCATCTCAATTATGTTTTTGTCAATGAAGCACATTTATTTGAAACCTTCTCTCGGATTACCAGCAACTGCCTGACAGAAGAGGCCGTGTCTGAATATAGGTCACTTCTAAATCTCCTGCAGGGAGAGGCCAAAAAGGAACCAGGAAAGCAGTCTTCAAGCAAACTATTAAGGAACACATCTATTCAATTTGCATTCACCTCCAAATGTACATTCCAATCATTAGTTTTAGTTTTAGACAGTCTATAAATCTTGGCTGGTCCAACATAGGCCGAATACTTCCCCTGATATTGTAGAAGGGCTTAAAGCGACCACCACCAACAACCGTATCACGGTTAGTGAGTCCCGAGACTTTTTCTGGTCACACTAAATGCTTTGCGTAGAGTTTATGTTTAATGTTTGAACCAATTCAACTTCAATTAAAGTATTTTGAGAAAACTCAACTCTATGTGATCTCCCTTTGTTTGTGAGACACATAGATGCAAAATAAAAAGCAACAACCACAACAATAAAACAGCATTTTGGAGGAGCCGTAGAGTATTTGTTTTGTTCCATATGATATATTCTCAGTTGAATAATAGCTACAGGTGTATTTCAACAGCGCCACCTGCTGGTAAAAGATCACAACGTAAGCCAGTTTATGATAAGGGCAATAATGACTATTTTGATTAAATGCATTTTAAAATAACAATAGATTTCACTCAGATAGTGTAGACCTAAAGTTGTTCGTTCTCAATCACATCAGATGGTTCATTTATCCATTTTTACTTGATAATATATTTTATTTCAAACGTGTGTTTCTGGTCAGGGATGTAGGCCTACAGGTATCTCCGTTTCCTGTGGGCCTCCACCTGGTCATCCATATATATATATATATATATATATATATATATATATATATATATATATATATATATATATATATATATATATACTGACTATATATCTATCTATGCTGATCATCAACCAAACCGCTCAAACGTTCAATCAAAGAAGAGGTGTATATTCGTGTGTGTGTGTGTGTGTGTGTGTGTGTGTGTGTGTGTGTGTGTGTGTGTGTGTGTGTGTGTGTGTGTGTGTGTGTGTGTGTGTGTGTGTGTGTGTGTGTGTGTGTGTGTGTGTGTGTGTGTGTGTGTGTGTGTGTATATATGTCTGTGTGTATATATGTGTGTGCGGGTTAATTACATTGATAGAAATGTATAAGTTAACATACCAAGTAGCCTACATTTACTTCATGGACATCACCTCATTTTTGGATGGATATACTTTGCAAGTTTGGTAGATGTTTCTCCTCCACGAAATAAGACCACGAACTGTCGGCATCTCCCTAGCCAATCAGTAGTGGACAATGGGACTGGCAGGCACTTGATTCGTGCCTGGCAATGGTTATAATCGTTAGACAGAATCGACTGAAGCTGTCAGGGTGCGTGCAGTAATCATGGGTAACTGCAGACAGATGTTTTTGGTTTCAAATTCCCATTGTGCGCAAGTCCTTTTTGTCACACTTACCGTTACAATTAAAGCTACAGTAGCCTACAGACAAACCCACTTCAATGATAGGCCTACTCACGTTACCGGAGGGACGAGGGAATAACGGAAGAAAGTCCACCTTGCTTACAGTGATTTGGCTTGCTGTACAACATCCCAAACATCCCAAATCGTATACTTCACTCAAATCAGCCACTTATATTATAATAAGGTTTCAAACACTATGTGTGGGGTCGAAAGTATACATGTACCTTTTAAGCATCTTTCATTTGTACTTATTAATAGAACGGCTCTGACTACTGGACACATTTTTTCAACGCTCTGCTTTTGCACGCGGTGTCCATTTCATATGCCTCATATTTCGGGATAGAGAAGGTATATAAGCTTGTGAGAATAGTCAGAGATGTTACTGCAGTGACATCAAGAATCATCTCTTAGCGTTTTCTACTCTATCCTTTAAGAGACAACTCAGAGGTGAGTCTCGTAGCCTACATTTATAGATAGTCGCTCGTGTAACTTGACTGCACTGTCCGAGGTGCACTTTGCACGCCAAAGGGGGAAGGAGTCTGGGTCTATAGCCTTTGAAGCTGGGAAAAAAGCAATTGAAAGAAAATAATAGCCTTTCATTTGCCACAACGGCTTCAAGGAAGTCGTGTTTACCTCGTATTGTTTTTAGTGGACTTTCTTTTCGTTTTTTGAGGGAGTTTTAATGTTGGCGGGAGACTTTGAGACATGGTGATTGGATCCCGTGTATTTCCGAATGATTGATTTGGAATGACAATAGGGATCAACTCTAGAGACGGATGCCGTCATTTTTTTCTTTTATTTTTGTTCTCTTCTCAGATAAAATGGCTTTCGCCGGAATTCTGAACGACGCTGACATCACTGCAGCCCTGGCGGCCTGCAAAGGTAAGATCTTAAATTTAAAGATCATAATTGCGACATGAATAATTAGTAGGCCTACTACAGCATAGCACCTATAGGAATTAAGATGCACACTCGCGTTTAAGCGCCATCCAACATCGATAAATAAATAACTATTTGGACACTTAACTTCAGCCCTTGTGAACATATAACATATCAAATAGGCCTATGGTTTATTAAGTGTGATGTTATATTGAAATATGCTGCATACATAATGAAAGCAATTCGACTGCACTAATATCTAATCACATATATTACTCTCTCCCTCTCTCTCTCTCTCTCTCTCTCTCTCTCTCTCTCTCTCTCTCTCTCTCTCTCTCTCTCTCTCTCTCTCTCTCTCCCCTCTCTCTCCCTTTCCTTCTCCCTCTCTCTCTTTCTCCCTCTCACTCACTCTATCGCCCCCCCACTCTCTCTCTCTCTTCTTCAACTCACACTCCCTCTGTCTCTTTCTCTCCTCTATCTGTCCATATCGCTCTCTTGCTACCGCCCCCCTCCCGCTCACTCCCCCCCCCCCTCTCTCTCTTTCCATATCTCTCTCACTCCCCCCCCCCCCTCTCTCTCTCTGTCCATATCTCTCGCCCTCTCTCTCTCCCCCCCCCCCCCCCCCCCCCCCCCCCTCTCTGAAGCTGAGGGCTCCTTCGACCACAAGGCGTTCTTCACTAAAGTCGGCCTGGCCGCCAAGTCCCCCGCTGACATCAAGAAGGTGTTTGAGATCATTGACCAGGACAAGAGTGACTTTGTTGAGGAGGATGAGCTGAAGTAAGCACCGCTCAACAACCCCTGATCAGTATCACAAGCTACCCCATCTCACTTTCATTTTGTTCGATTGACATGTTGTCGTTTTCTTTTCCCTTTATGTTTTTTTATCGGCCGCGCTTCGTTCTGTGGTAATGCATCCATTGGACCGGGTGTGATTAAACATGATACTCATGGTGGTCTCTCCCCCCCCCCCCCCCCACCCCAGGCTGTTCCTCCAGAACTTCAGCGCCGGTGCCAGAGCTCTGAGTGACGCTGAGACCAAGGTTTTCCTGAAGGCCGGAGACTCTGACGGTGACGGCAAGATCGGAGTTGATGGTAAGATTCCTTGTTTTGATTGTCTTTAGCTTGTTGGTTTGTCTGTTGGTTTCTCCCAGTAAGGGGTTTTCCCCTAATGGATTATAAGTCGTTTTAGGTAACAACTTTTATCCAACCACTTTTTTTTGGCACTTTTCCCTCATCACAGAGTTCGGCGCCATGATCAAGGCATAGACTGTTCCTCCACCAACTAGACCAGATGCTTACCCACCTACTCAGAAGGAACACTGGAGCTGAGACCACCTCCTCACCCTCTCTCGCTCATCTCTCAACAACAATTTTATATAAATAACCTTTAACCTAACCCCCCCCCCCCCCCCCTC
>NC_044065.1:13535268-13610268 GCF_902167405.1 Gadus morhua
ATACATTTGCCCAGCTGTATGGCAAGATTAAGGATTAAAAAAAAATCGGGATAAGAGCACTATTTGATTTAACCCATGTTGTGTTGTGCCAACTGTGTCTATTAAATCCTATGAAATACAAAAGTGGAAATTTTTATTATTTTCATGTTTCTATTTCCTTTGGAACTACGGAATTCACGGATATACTTTCCATCTGTCCGTAGTAAACGTTGACATTGGTAGATACTTTCAGGCCTAATTGAATTTGTTCGTATTACAGAATTCCAGACCATGGTCCAGTCCTGAGGACCCTGAAGACTGATGACCTTGCAACAACCAGCTACTCCTCGCATTCCACTCTGTTAACCTCTACTACAACCCTTCCCACTTCCATTAATCACACCATCGCAATATGCCTAGAATCTGTATTCGGTCATTATCTGTCTGTTTAGAAACAAAGATCCAGCCACAATGTGCTGTTTTCCTCTATGTTCACATGCTCCCAAAACGGTGATGATGAATAAAAATACCAAATAAAAAGGTAAAAAGATACTTCCTCTCTCTGATGGTTTATTTGAAGTGTGGTATTAGGATAATAAGTCTCTCAATGGTTCCCATTTCAGATGCATCGTGGATTGTTTAAAACATGTATTGACACTAGAATATGAACGCTCTTCAAATGCACATATGAAGACTTAAGATTTAATTTTTAGAGGTAGGACGACTCTTTGACACTAATAAGCAGGGGTAGATTGATTGTGGCCAACCACATACATACCAATCACGCCTTCAGCTGCATAGGAAATCTTTAGAACACTACACTCGCACAGAAAGAACATCATGCTTACTTGTTTAATTGGATGCTGCTTTCTTCTGTTATAAACCTCGCTTCGTACCGTTGGGTCTGGTCATAGGACAATAACGCTGATCTGCAGTTTACAATTACATTAAAAAATATACATTAAAGGACTATTTCACAGACTTTCAACCTTTGTATCATTACAACGTGGGTTTTATATGCAATTGAACAATGTTTAAATTGGACTTCTGCTGCCAAATTAATGAGGAGATCTGTTGGGCAGCAACCTGGAAGAAAGTTAAACATTGTTATATTGTATATACTAGCCTACCCTCATTGTTCTGTTACAAAGCCAGTTGGAAATCAGGGAAGTTGTCCTTTAATATTCTTCCTTATTACTCGCTTGCTAAAATATATGAGATGTGTGTCGACATACAGCGCTGCATGTGTGCATTCATCCACTGGATGGATGAATTAATGGATGAATGAAAGGAAGGATTGAAAGATGGATGATGGAAGATAAATGCAGGGATGAATGATAGATGGATAGATGTTTAAACAAACAGATGGATGGAGGATGGAGGATTTCCCATAATAAAAAACAAATCTCAGTGGGAATCTTTCGGAGAATTTTCATGACACATGAACTTTTTGTACATCTATGAAAGTGAGGCATTCTGAATAAGAAGCTATGCACATGAGTGTGTTACCGTAACAAATGACTGGGGCCTCTCGATGTGACACAGGGTTATTCCCTCTAGAGTTTCTGTCAGGTGAGCTCCAGAGCAGTTTGAGATCCAGTTACCACTGAAAAACATTAGGGAACTGTTCGGGAATTCATGAATCCAAATTCAAGGCCTATGCAGGCCTTGAACATAATTGTTATTTTGCATATATTTTGAATCTTTTTCCATCTATCATCTACTTGAATTTTTTCTTTGACAGTGGTATACTGGGGTAATACATTGGCTACCCCAAGCCAAATATTTCAGTTTTTTTTATATCAGACATGAAAATCAACAGATCGATTAATACTACTACTATGTCAGTTAAAAAATTTGACAGATTTTGGTTTTCATCTCACGTGGAACTACATTTCTGTGAAGGCAAATTCCATCCGGGTGATATAGCTTGTTGCACCCGGCTGTCAAAAGCAGGAAGTATACGGAATATGCTACCTCCACAGTGTTATCATTGTTTAAACTTTCAATCTTATGTTTGCAATTTATTATCGTGCGTATATTAATGTCTCATGCTTTCACACACTATAAGGTGAGTTGAATATGCCGCTCTGTTTTCATTTTCATATATTGAGAAATATAATGTAAAACGAAACCATACAAAAGTACTGCCAGCAAAGCTAGCTAGCATCACAAATTGAGAGCCGAACGCCGGGTAATTGTTAGCTCCAATCGGTTTTCAATGGATGTTTGCATTTTGAAAGATAAAGTTTGCTCTGTATGGTCTTCCTGCCCCGACGCCGATGATAGTTTATCGACAGGTTTTGTTTATTGGTGCTTGCCCTTTGCTGGCCGCATCACGTATCAAAAGCTAAATGGCGTGTTACAGAGACCCTGTATTGTTATTCTTTCTCATCATGTGGTCCTAGTTCTGTTTTATGCAGCATCTAGTTATACGTTTTGTGTGCTTAATCCCCCAAGGCGCACGGCATGCTAACCAGGTTCTTGGAGGTGCAGACAACGATCCCAAGTCACACTAATGCTGATTGTCAGGTAGAGAGACTTCCTTGGATCACACTCGATGTATGTTTAAAGGACCGGTTGATTAATGTGACATTTGCTTTACATGACCCCTTCTGTGTTACAGTCCAAGAATGGCTGCAGTAACGCAAGAGAAACAATACACTCCTTCTCTTCTTAGCTTTTTCGTATATAATCCTTCGTTTGGACCACGGGAAGGAGAGGTGGGTGCTAATCTCAAACACGTAACCTGTGTTTGCCTTGTTTTCGTTTTAATTCTACATACTTTTGGGCTCATTCAGACCAAATCAGGCATTGCAGTGTCAACCGCAGACTGCTGAGGTGATGTAGCAGTGTCTTTCCATAGCCCATATTTGCGCACTCACTCATTGAAGTTTTGTACAGCTCAGAAAAGGGCCAAACGGCAGCAATCAGTCTCTCTTCCATCTTCGAAATTTCTCACTTAGCAGGGGTATGCTAATATCACATGTTAGACGGATTCTTCTTCCTGCGGTCGTCTTCCGGTCTGATCTCCGGTTTAAGGGCTGGTCACCACAGCGTGACGACAGGTTGCATTTCTCCATGCGTAGATTCTGTTTCAACTGTCCACCGCAGGCCGGCTGTGTCTTTATTTGCATCCTCGTGCAGCCTCCTCCACCGCCGCAGCTTACACACACTTCCCCCATTCAAATGAATGGTCGAACTCCCATTTTTGCCCGCCGCCTGAATAGGTCTGCATGAGCCCTGAGTCTTAAGCTATACGGCAAACACATGTCACCTGTGTTTGCTGGCAAACACAGGTCACCTTTTTTGCCTTCGGAACTTTTCTATTTGCTTAGGTCTTTAACGTAGTTTTAATTAAGCTTGTATGCTAAGGGATAACATAGGGTGTGATTGTCTTATCACTCATGTGTTCAGGAAGAGAAGAAGATCCTGTTCTATCACCCAAGTGAGGTGGAGAAGAACGAGAAGATCCGAAATGTGGGCCTCTGTGAGGCCATTGTACAGTTCACCAGGTAGACAAGGTTTACTTTAAGGATAGACTGACCGATGAAATGTAGAAGTCTAACCCTACTTACTTTAGTAAACTGTGAGCTGGTGTCTTTGCATTGTGAGAAGATGGCTTGTATTGCAGGCCGAGGAATTTGTTTGTTTACAATGCCATCTGCAGCTGTTGATTTAGCTTGATTTAACATCTAACAGTATGCATTTAAAGTCGACTAATTTTTCTATATAAGCAATGGTCTCTCTAGCAAAATGTTTAACCATTATCTTCTCAAGTAGAGATGTGCTCATTGCCTGAGTAGTTGCAGCAACTAGACTTTAATAATAAGTCACATACTCCATAAACTAATCATTAATAACAATCATCCAATATGTCTTTCAGAACCTTCTGTCCCACAAAGCCAGCTAAATCCCTGCATACTCAGAAAAACCGCCAGTTCTTCTTTGAGGCCGAAGACAGCTACTGGATTGTTATGGTATGGTACAACAACAACGTTTGAGTGTAATACTTCAACTCATCCCCATGTGGTCCTGTTCAGCTCAACTGGAAGAGCATTGCATTAACTCTCCCAGGGTTGGGTGTTTGATTCAGCTACAGCCACCCATTCTAACAATGTATACACAAAGGTCATTATAGTTTAGCAAGGTCATTGCTTTTTCTTTTTTTTACGTTTGTTTACTTATTTTTAATTTCAGTTTAAACATAATTCGTTTTTAAAGCAGATTTTTTTATCGGTTATTAGTCAGGGGTTAGATTCAAAAGGTCAGTGTGTAATAAAAAAGAACTAAACAAAAACGTCATACCAGTGTGTGTGTGTGTGTGTATGTGTGTGTGTGTATATGTATATGTATATGTATGTATATGTGTATATATATATATATATATATATATATATATATATATATATATATATATATATATGTATGTATGTATATGTATATATATATATATATGTATGTATGTATGTATGTATATGTATATGTATGTATATATATATATATATATATATATATATATATATATATATATATATATATATATATATGTGTATTCACTGATGACCATCCATTAAATTAGCACATTTTTATGAGAAAAAGACTCCCTAAAACCATAATGTCTGATCTAGTCTATATGAATACTCATAAATTATTGTGAGTGGTTTATTCAGTTGTGCTGTGTATTCCTCTAACCCACTTTTACTTTTATTTGCATCGGTATCTCAGATTGTGAAGAACCCGATGGTAGAAAAACCCAACAAAGACGGAAAACCTCCCACAATAGAATACCAAGAAGAAGAGGTTCTCGTAAGTCAATCTCGACTATCATAACTTATTGTAATATGGTTGTTCTTTGTCTTGGTTTTTCAATGTTTAATAAGTTTGTATTTGCGCATTGCAGGACACGGTTTATGGTGCAGTGTTGAGGCAATGCTACAGCATGTACAAGGTGAGCATGAGCTTCCCATCCACTTACAACTAATCTCATCCACTCGCAGATTTTCTACGCATAGTTTACAGTTCAGACAAATAAGATCGTAGGTGCCAGAAAGTAAGTTATGGTTATGGGTTGTTGTATGTTGTGGACCTGTCCAGCCCGTTTTATTAAATTTATTGAACTCCCAGTCAGAAAGTAATGTGTTCGATCACTTATGTCCAACCTGGAGGCACCCTTGAGCAAGATGCCTGAGGGATTGACCCCCGTACCTGCTCCTTAGGAACCTGTATCTGTACCCCCCCCCCATCCTATTCCTAACCCCTACCTGCACTGTGATGATCTGTATCTGTAACACCCATCCTAACCCCCACATGCCCTGTAATGATCCCTATCTGTAGCCAATATCTAATCCCTACATGCCCCGTAATGATCTGTATCTGTGCCCACTATCTAATCCCTACATGCCCTGTGATGATCTGTATCTGAACCCGCTATTAACCCCTACATGCCATGTAATGATCTGTATCTGTAACATCTTTCTAACCAATACCTGCACCTTAAAGACCTGCATCATAACTAGGTGACGAGGTCCTTTAGGATAAACGTTTGGTGAACAACTAGTGCTTATGTCGTTCTTCTGCAGCTATTTAACGGCACCTTTGGCAGAGCCATGGAGGCAGGAGGGGTTGAGCTGCTAATCCCCAAACTGGAGAAGTTCTTCTACAGGGTAGGCAGTTCTGTTTGGCTGATTCCACATGTTCTGCATCCTGCAGTGAAGTTTCCACTCTACTAACTATATTTATGTTAACGCATGATGTGTTCTCCCCTGGAAGGTCAGGAGAAAAGAGTTTGTAGTTTGCAGAGTGTTGTTAATGCACGATAGGCTCACAACGCTAATCTACTAATTGCAATTATATAAACATATCTAAATATACATGACTGGTTTGAAGTTAATCCTTCTTTGCCATAATTCTTTAATTTGGACTATTTGCGGCGACTATCCGGAGAGCTCGTTGTGCGATTAGTTTACTGGTGTAGCTGCGGTGAAAGAAGCGGCCGATATTTAATTTCTAATTAGGACAGAGAGGCTCCGGTGTGGTTATAGGCTCCCGAGGACATCCCCCCCCCCCCCCCCCCCCCCCCCCCCCCCTCTCTCTCTCTCTCTCTCTGAATGTAACCCAAAGACAGAAAGAGAAAGCCCCACCGCCGGGTCTTATCCCGGGATATGTGTCCCGGCCTCTTCTTGTCTGTCATGACGGTGGTGCGTTTCTAGAAGGGTCCGTGCCAGCTAGCGCTACTGTTCCGCACTGTCCTTATTGAGTTGTAAGCAAACACTGGCGGGTAAACCGAAACCTTTCTCTTTTCCTTCTCGTGTGTGTGTGTGTGCGTGTGTGGAGGTCATCTCCTATTTTCTGTGCCTGTGTTAATGCAACTCATGTTTGTCCGTGTGTGTGTGTGTGTGTCGGACTGACTGAACCGGCTCGGGTATCCAGTATCTGCAGACGCTCCACCTGCAGTCATGTGACCTACTTGATGTGTTTGGCGGCATCAGCTTCTTCCCACTGGACAAGATGACCTACCTGAAGATCCAGTCCTTTGTCAACCGGGTGGAGGAGAACCTCCGCCTGGTCAAATACACCGCCTTCCTCTACAATGACCAGCTCATCTGGTAAAGGCCCCCACCCAGGGAGAATTTGTACAAGATGTACTTTTATGGTCAGGAGGGGAAAGAGAGACAGGGAAGTGGGTCGAGGGGAGGGACATTTAGTCCCTGACCAAAGCAGTAGGGTATCAAACCCTACCAGATGTATTGCCTGGTTAGGGCACTTAGTGGGTGTAGCGAACCAGCCGTCCACCAGAGTAAATCAATTAACTGTCAACTGTGTTGTCATGTTATTTGAATGGCATACAATTAAATTGTATTTGCTTGGTGGATATTTGCGGGTGGTATTTTGGCTCTATTATTCATGCCAAAGAACTATCTACTATGGCTACCACCGATGGGGTATGACTTAAGTGTGTTTCTGGTTCTTTGGTTCTCTAGGAGTGGACTAGAACAGGACGACATGAGGATCTTGTACAAGTATCTCACCACATCCCTGTTCCCCAGGCATTCTGAACCAGAGGTAAGAGGAGAGGGGGACGGGGTTGCCATGTGACCTTCAGTCAGTACTGTACATGCATAGCACTTGGCAATAAGCCAAGTTATCCATTTAAAAGGGAAAAGTTTCACATGCATTGTGAAAAATGTGAGTTTGACTTGTATCATATAACCAACACCTTTTTGAAAACGTGACCTCCATCCTTTCCTCTGCTCCTGCTCACCCCAGCTTGCCGGCAGGGACTCTGCTCTCAGGCCAGAGGTCTCAGGGAACCTGCTGCACTATGGACGGTAGGTGCTTGCCCCCCCCTCCCCCCCCCCCCACGCCCTGCTTGTCTTGGCCCACGTTTGGTGCTATGTGTCTGGGAAGGAATTACCAGAGTTGTGGGCTCATTCCGCGCGGTGGACCTGTGACATGTCGTGTCATGTGATATTGGGACCATGGCAATGATTACAGTGCAGGAAATGACATTTTACCGTTCTGCTCTAGTTCAAACAGCCTAAGCTATGGTTTTGATGACCGTAGCATCCAATGTCCAGGTTGCCTGTGGTGTATACATGTTGCTGGGCCTATGCTTCAGCTTGGGTCTGTTTTCGCTAGAGAGGTTGTCAGGTTTCATAGTGGGTGGACTGATTCAATCAAAGACATGAGTTCACCTTGAACACACTGAAGGGTCTTTAACTATGGCCCAGGACTGACCTTTAATCCTATTTTCTCATAGAAATTACATTTCACCTTGTGTGTCATGGGCTTAATCTGAATACACATGATGCAAAGAAATTAAAAGATTCAGATACATTTATTGTCCTCAGACAATAAATCTTTAGACGTACCTCAGTAAAATATACAATCAAGTATCCTAAGTCTAGAATCTTTAGAACAGGTTAAGCGGCAGAGGAAGTCGATGTTTTGGTTTCTGTCTGAAAGTCTTTATGATAGGGTTGGGCCATTTTGAATAAACTCAGACTGATGTTTTTAGCTTTCATATGCCTGAGGTGACTATTCTCCCTCGAGCAAATATATCTGAGATCAACTAATCAAACAGCCTAAGCAAACTATATCAACATTCTTTAAAATCGTGTTATTATGGTGGACACACACACACACACACACAAACACACACACACACACACACATACACACACACACGGTTTGTCTATTGATCGTCCATTATGCTGCACAGGTTCCTTACGGGTCCCGCCAACCTCAAGGATCCAGACGCAAAATTCCGGTTCCCCAGAATATTTGTCCACACGGAGGACGGCTCGGAGGAGCTGCATCTGATTGTTTACAAGGTGAGGCGCTGGAGGTATTAGGTTTGGTCCAGGGTCACGCAGTCCATTTAATCTGTGGCTTTCACCTGCAGCCTGTGTTTTTAATGCTCTAAACCAGTGCGAGGCAGGTGCTAAAGTATTATTGTATATATTAAATGGATGAGATTTCATAATCTGTTGTACTTTACGGATTTGCTGTTCAGCCCCTAAACTGCACATTCAGGATAAGCGTTTTCCTGCTGCTTTATGCAATTGTATGGAGTTTGAGGAATTAGGGAATTTTTAATAATGAGCTGCGTTTTGCAATATCAGGTGCAATTTCCCTAAATGTAAATGGGATCTGGAACAGTCATGCATGTGTTTAACATGCAAATGTTTCTCCCTGCTCCAGGCGATGAGCGCGGCTGTTTGTTTCATGATCAGTGGTAGGCACACAAAACTATCCCCATTTGGTACACCTTATTTAACTTAATTTATTATTTAACTTATGTTCAAATATACTATAGATTTTTTCGTTACTTTAAGACACATAAGATACTTTTTTTTTTATATAGAAATTAAATGTTCACGTTTAGTTACATTTTTATTTTTTTTATTTTTTATTCCCCCTCACCATATAAAATCAGCTCACCCACATAACCTCTTTGTCCTCTCCCAGCTTCGGTGGAGCTGACCCGGGAGTTCTGCGAGCGGCTGGACGCGCTGGTGGGACCACAGCTCACCCTGCTGGCGTCAGACATCTGCGAGCAGTTCACCCTCAACCGCCGGATATCAGGGTCAGTGGAGGACGGCCGGGCGCAGTGTCACCGAGACCACGGCCGCTCTATTGTTACCGCTTTACTATTTAGTTATTTAGCAGACGCTTTTGGCCAAACACGACTGGCCGTGACTTTGGATACGTGACATTAGGGAGCAGGGTGGAGATCAGGCCTCCTGGTCAGAGAGGGCCTACAGGTTAGGTCCACACAACGGGTCGTTGTGTGGAGGTCACATTTTTACACAAAGCTACAGCGGTGGTTCTGTGCATGTGGGAGAGGAAAACATCAGATTAATGGAGCACTGAGGTCATTTTTTAAGTAACGCCTCTTTTTAAGTCGTTCAATGATATTGGATGGAATTTGACAAAGGTGGATGCTAGCTCAGTGCATGCCCTAGTAAACCTTCCCTTTGATTAAGTTCTCATAGGTCCAACATCTAAAATCAAATGTCTCTTTGAAGAGACAGGAGCCGCCCTCTGTGTATAATACGGCCACCCCTTTTGAGTGTTTGGTTTCTGGCTGGACGTGCGCCGAGTCCTTGAACAGGATGACCGAGGAGAGACTCCCCGTTACCATCTGATATTGTCAAACCGGCACTGCTTTAGAGAGGAGGGGGTAACCCAATAACCGGCTGGGCCACCCTCGTGAGACACTGGCACACCTACGCTCTGTTTACCGGCGCAGATCGCTCTGAGATTAGCCCCCGACGGTAACCCGAGAGCGAGAGTCTCCGCTCCGCACCGCCAATGACGTCTTCCTCAGTTTTAATCAGGCTCGCTGTGGAGCCCGCATGAGGTCTACTCCGCCGCCACCTGTCTGTGACCAAGGGCTAAGCCAGCTGTTGAGATCACACGCACACATGCACACACGCACACATGCACACGCATTCATCCTAAACACATACAGGAGAACGATGATGCTGCAGTTTTGTTTGTCGACTTGTCACTTGTGCGTCTGCGTAGGAGATCTAAAGGTTGTGCACATTTGTGAGTGCTATTTGTTCGCTGAGCATCATGTAAATATATTTGTGTACGCACAGCACATTCTGTCCTCACCCATCCTGTGGTCGTCCTGCCACCCTTCAGGCCAGACAAGGAGCCACAGTTCAAGTTCATCTACTTCAACCACATGAACCTGGCGGAGAAGAGCACCATCCACATGAGGAAGACGGCCAGCGTGTCCCTCACCTCCGTGCACCCCGACCTCATGAAGATCCTGGGGGACATCAACTGTGACTTCGCCAGGTAGCTTCCTCCCCTAGGAATGCCCTCACTTGCATTTAGAGCGGAGTACTTTACTATAACCATGAAGTTATTTTGCAGGATTATTTTTGCCCGAGGATGGAAGCGGTTGAGATTGTGGAGATTTGGGGGGTACTTCAAACCCGGAACTTTTCGGCCAGGGGGTCAAACACCATACTCATCCAATCATTGTAATGAAAAAATCCTTAAAGACTCTGCTGAAAAGCACTATATTCTGGGACATTACCAGATTGGAACTCTCGCAGCCGTAGCACCAGTCAGGAGATAGTCCCCATGATTAAATGTTCTCTTCTGATTTTTTTTTATTTATTTTTTTACGCACAGCACTGTGTGAGGCTGTCACGAGATCTACGGAGTCATGGGATAACCACATTTGTTCTGTTTGTGGCTTTCAGCTCCTACAGCTATTTTTGTAATACACTACAACATTATACTGATTAAACTATGCAATATGTGAGAGAATCCCTAGTCTTTCATAAGACGGATACAGAAGCACTTTCCTGAGTATTGTACAGAAAAGTAATATTGAAGACAAACAAAACACATATTTTAAAAACCTCTTGAAAGAATGTATCTTTTGATTTAAATCCAACTTTATGACTGGACATCCTCAAACTTATCCTTATCCATTTTGTATCTAACTATGGCCTTGCTTTCGTAAAACACATTGCATATTATTTATTCAGCAGAAGCATTTATCCAAAGTGACTTATAATAAGTGCCTGTAACAATGGAGAGACAACCCTGAAATGCACAAATTGCAAAATAAGTGCAAAAAAATATGCTTAACACAAACCTGTTTCACCTTCGTCACCTTTCCCTCCCAGAGTGGACGAGGATGAAGAGGTCATTGTCAAAGCCATGACTGACTACTGGGTAGTGGGGAAGAAATCAGACCAGAGAGAGCTATACGTCATCCTCAATCAGAAAAACGCAAATCTGATCGAGGTCAATGGTAGGTCTGACACGACAACAATGACACCAGACATGCACTACATCACTCATCCGATCGTGATGCAATGTGGACAATTTCTGTTTTTCTACTGCTACCAAACCACGCAATCTGCCTCCAGTAGTCGAACCTTCCTTTTAATCTGCCTTTTCCCCTCCTTTTTTTCCCTCGCCCGTCCCACTGTAGAGGAAGTTAAGAGGCTTTGTGCAACACAGTTCAACAATATATTCTTCCTGGACTGAAGGGAGGGATTATGAAGATGAATTCAGGATGCAATGGAGAGCAGGTGTTTGGGACAGATGCAGAGAGCTGTGTCCATGGAGAGACTGGACCTATCTTTCTGAACTACAGGTGCAGGGTAATACAATAACTGTTGAAGAAAAAGAAAAAAAGTTTTCAAACAATTATTTCTTTTGTCCAGGATTTGTATTGAACTTATACAACGAGATTTTTTTCTTTTTGTAATTTAAGTGTACATGTCCTTTAATTATTTTTTCCCCATTTACTTTCTTTGTACATATGTGTTCCTGCATCCAAGCTGCAAATGTTCATTTTGATTTCTTATGAATGAACTAATGGGTTAAATCCGATTTCTATGTACTTTTATCAGGCAAAATGTATTTAAAAATAAGAGGCGCACAAAACGTGTTTCCTCTAGATCCATTGATGATTTTTGTATAGTTTTAAATAAAATGGCATGTCAAAAGATATCGTGCTTTGTATAAAGCTGCCCTAACTTTAAATAAATTATGGAATTTAGAATTTTATTCTGTGTACGATTTATTTATTTATTTATTTACACTTTGAATACATATCTCACACCTGGTGACATTCTGGGTAAAACATCTGTAGTCCATTTAGCCACCTTACATCTGGAAAACTACACTCTTTGAGGCCCTCTGATCAGCATCTGCTCATTATATAATTGTTTCCATCTCATTTTAAATAACATTTGCTTTTGTAGCAGTGGCTCCTATGGACCCCTTTGCCCTTTTGTGCCTCGGACTGTAATGGAAATTTGAAAAAGCAGGTACGGTAATATGAGTAATACCTTACCGGAATTGTTGGTCGTGTGAGCGGTGATTGCAGTCAGGAACAAAGGTAGTACCATGTGGATAACAACACTGTAAACTTTATATACACACACACACACACACACACACACACACACACACACACACACACACACACACACACACACACACACACACACAATATATATATGACACCAATTTTATTAACAATATAAACGGTATAATGATAAAGGTTATTAAGATGCAATAAACGTGCTAAACTAGTGGGTTGGAAGCCTTGGAGAAAGTTTGCCATGATTTATGGGATGAGTAGTTCCTTAACTCGTTCACAAAATGGGATAGTCTTGTACCTTTGCCTTTATTCCATTTCCAGGTGATTTTTAGCCCCAGATCGAATATCGGGTCACAACTAACCTGACGTATGATTGGCTTGGTTCTAGTCTTAAAACTCTTTACATAATGATTTTGTGATAAGTCAATGGAGAAAATGAATGGGAATTTTGCTTCCAGAACCAGAGCTGTACAAAAAGGGGGCGGTTACTGTTGCGCTGTATTGGTTAAGCTTTTGTCACGTGGACTTTCCATCCAGCCAATCGTAAACCAAAACGATTTGAAAAATAACCCGCCATGTTGGTTTTTACTCGTTAGATTATTAGTGTTGTTGTCGCGGTCGTAAATTTTACAGGTTACAGGTAAGAATGACGATTTACATCTTTAAACAAATGTTCTCTCTAATTCATTGCTTCTTAACAAACATAAACCCGTTACAAATAAGTTATGTTCCATATAATGTTTTGCGAAAGTTTTGTACCTTGAATAACAATACACAAGGGCATAAAAACGACGTTAGCCAAACTCTGTTAGCTTAGCAGGAAACACAAATAGACAGACCAAAAATATGTACATGCTAAAATATAGAAATACACTCAATTGTGCAATAGTTTAAAAATAACCAGACATCTGCCATAATACATAATACACACTCGATGAACTTAACCATGTTTCATGCTCATCCAGGTAACGTTAGGTTGTCATCATGGAGTCCCGCTTTGCTACGCTGCGCCAGCGAGACAGCAGCGTGTCAATGCTGAGGGTCAAAATGTCTCGTAGGCTTTCGCTTAGTCAGAAGGAGAACAGGGGAAAGATGGTTAATTCTAGGAGACAGATAGAAAAGCTGTCTGAAATGGACCAAAGCAGCATAATGGATGCCTCCGCCGTGACACGAAACATGTCAGTCATTCAGGAGAAATTTGACAACGTCTTGAAAACTGCGAAAAGTAAGTATTTGTGGGATCTCTCATCTGGCTTTTAACACTCTTATATTGGGGTTTCCCCTTTCATGGAAAATTTGTATTTCCTTTAAGTTATACGTACTTGATAAATTGTTACAAATAGTGTTTCAACATTCTTTGAATTATTTCCTTGGGGCTTGGTTTCCCCCCCGATTTTCACTTCCATAAAATATATTCCTGGATTATATTTAAAAAGGTCCTTGCATGTCACTTTCAATTTGCTAGGGTCAATAAGGTTAAATCCATACTGGCCACTGACACTTTTGTACTCATTGTTGAAGGATTTCATCTGTCCTTCTGTCTAAAAGGACAGTTTTCTTCTTCACACTGCAGTATATCTGTCATCTCAACTCTGCACCTCCTTGGTTCCCCTTTTAGCTGAGGCAGGACTGGATCGACTTAAACAGCTGGAGCGCTGGAAGGAGAGGAAAACACTGGAGAAGGAGAAGAGTAAGAGGGAAAAGGAGCTAAAGGACGTCTTCAGGACTGGTCTGTACCATCCAAAGGACACCTTCAACTGTGTGGCTCTGCCTCCGGTGCCGAAGAGCAAAGCAAGACCTAAAGAGGTAGGAGACGGTTCTGGTCCAAGGGGCAGTTACAGATGTGTGGACACAGGACACATTTTATCCGGGTTTGGATTATGTTATTCATCCTCGGGGAAAGTAGTTTGTGTTCCAGTCTCTCTGCTCAAGATTGAGGACTGTACAAATAGAAAAAAAAATTGTTGCCCCAGTATTCATTCCTTTGTTGATTCTGTCCTTTCTTCAGGCTGTGGTCAACGTGAGCCTGCCCTCCAGAGTCACCCGGTCGGGGAAACGTCAGCCGCAGCCTCAGAAGGTACTTGAAGTGAAGTCAATTGATCCACTCATCTTCCTATAATTAATGTGTTTGAGGCACTGGATGTCGCACAATTAAGACATTCTTTTCTTTGTTTTTCTTCCCAGTCTCTGCCGCCACAGAAAGAACCGGAAGTGGTCCCTGCCGTTAAAAAAGGTATATTGTAATTACATGGGTAATGAAGCTCACTTTACAAGTAACCTAGAAATGTCACTCTCCAACGTTGTAAAATCCCAGGCCTCTATTTAAGGTCATCAATAAGTATTCTCATACCTAAATCGGATGGGTGGAGATAAAACAACCGTAGGGGATGATAATGGAGTGAAAGCTTTGAATTATTTAATTATTATTATTATTTTTTTCAATTTACATTAAAGCCAACATCAAAGGTTCCTTGGCAGTATTTGTAATAATTGTTTATGTATTTCATAAATGCATTTATTTATTTATTTTGTCCCCAGTGGAGCCTTCCGTGGGGCGGACCACCAGAAGCCGTGTGGCGGGAACACAACCTGCGCCGGTGTCTACCAGAGTTAAAGCCACAGGTAACCGAAAGATCAACGCAGAGTTCCATAACATTTCAAAAAGAAAGACAACATTTTTATTTTATTAAAAAAAAAATGATTGATTGTTTTATCGTAGCGCATTCTCTGACTGCTGAACTCCTCTTTTCCATCTCGTGTACCTGTAGTGGCGCCGGTGGGTCGAGCCATGTCCACTAGATCAGCCAGGGGCCCTCCTGTAGCCTCTGTACCCAAGGCTAAAGACAAGCACACCGCAGGTACGGGCCGCGCCCCTGGAGATGGAGAGCCTGTTCTAAAAGCCACGTTTTTAACTTGTGGTCTTTATGAAATCTTTTATTATGACGTTAACATTCGATGACATGTTTTTGTTTTCTTTTGTATGTCAAGATGCAAGCCTGATCAATGGAACACGGAAAATTTTATCTGGGAAAGCAAGTACAAATAAAGGTACTGACTGTTTGGCATCGCTAACAGCTTTCGTCATTTTCAACCTTCCCCCAATGAACTTTTTGAATGTGATTTGATGTATGATTTGCTTTTTATTTCAGTGACATCTGAAGAGCAACCCATTTTACACAAGGTAGGAATTTTGGGTTCAGTTACTGCAGTTGCATTCATTAACTTTTTGGCGGTTTTATATTCATTGTCTGGATACCTGGATGCTAGTTTACCTTCATGTTCGCTATAGGAGTCTGATCCAGGACAGGAGGCCGGCCCTCCTACCAACATTCCCACTGAAGAGGATGAGGAGAGGGTGTTGAAGGATGTACAGGCTGGCCCACCTCCTGTTGAGGCCCCAGCTACCTTCGCCCCTCAGGGCTTTTTATTCCAGGCTCCCGTGGGCCTGTCAAGCTTCAAGTTTGAGCCCCTCACTCCACGCTCTGCAGACTCCTTCCTCAGGCCCAGGTTGGTCCGAGTTGGCTTACATGGCAACAGTTTTGTTGCTGTATTGAAGTACAATTCCTAGCTGCTTCTATTTAGTATAACTTTTTCCTTTATAAAAAAAAAAAATACAATTTAGGTAACATTTTTGATGATTCTTCTTATTCTTCTGTCATCTCCAGTCCCAGCCTTAATTTCCCTCCGGTTCCCGCCTTTCACCTCGAGCCCCAGGCTGAGCCGAGCAGCTTCCTCCCCCTCCACTCCCCGCCTCGTACCTCTCCGGCCCTGGCCCCCCGGCCGGACCACATCAGCCCCCAAGCGCCAGTGCACGATGTGCCCTACTTCCGGTACGATAATTGTAGTTGTTTGAGAGCAAGCAGTCTCTTGCCAATATGCTCACTGTTTATTACTGCAGTTATGTTGTCTGTAAACCAGGTTTATTTTCTGCTGGCTGGTGTTATGCATGGTGGAGACGTGACCAAATCCACAAAGATTTGAACAGTTTGTTTTCTTTTGGGTTCAGTAAGACAACAGAGGTGTCCTTCGTAAACACAGGTGTCGCTCATAACTGTAATTATGGGTAAGGGTAAAGGCCGATTCATACCTCCGTACCAAACGTTTCCTCCGGGAATACCCTTCATACCTCTGTCCGGTTTCAGCGCTGTTATGGATGTAACGCAATACATCCTCTAGAGGGCAGTGACTGTCGTGTCACAAATTACCGGCCAAGTCTGCTGGAACTTGATCTGAACGGGAGGGGGACCAGGCGCATATGTAGAGCAAATTAAACGTGAGCTCGCTGATTCTTCTGCTTCCAAGGCTAGTCATGACATGTTTGTCTAAATATGACAGCTCTTTTAAGAGCTTCTATTGTACCGCCAGGAAAGGACTTCAAAACTGTAGAAGAATAACTATTTTTCTTCATGTTCTAAACACTTATTGAATTTAGAACATGATCATGGGAAGATATAGGCACCAATGTACCATGCGTTCATTCAATGAGAGAAGGGGCGTACATGACTCTTATATGGAAACTTCCACATCCTGGGTAGTAGCAACAAAGGTGAGGGAGTGACCATCGTGGAGATTTTAGGATTGGCCATGGCTGAGGTCTCATCTCATCTCATCATCAGGTCATGAGGTCAGTTAAATTAATTTGCAATACACTGCGGGTGATGTGGACATGTCTGCAAGGCTGCAAGACAGTTAAAATAATCGACAACAAAGGAGTCAGTCAATTGGCATGGCCTCAGTATCAGACTTGGTACTAAATGCCAAAGCAAACTATCTGAACACCTTTCAACTAGAGAGAGGAAGGGAGGTATCTCTTGGTCAAAGGAGAATGTATACCAATTCATTTTCTATTGACTAGTAATAGTATAAACAAGGAAGGTTTATTAAATGTATAAATAATTGTATATTATTGTTACAATTATATTTCCACAACGATGAACATTTTATTTTATTTTATTTAACCTTTATTTTTTTCAGATAAAACATTAAGAACAGTTTCTTATTTACAATATTGATCTGGTACCATGACTGAAACGGTCTAGTTGTTGACCTTTTTATTTATTTGTCACTTTTAAGACTCCAAATGGTGTTGGAGACTGATAAGCTGACCGGCCTGTCAGCGCTCTGGGAGCCCAGGGTGCAGGACGAGACCATCCCAGAAGAGAGTACGTTTGACGGCAAATGTTTTCCTTATTACATTTTTTTAACCTTTTTTATTTATCTATTTTTAATTCAATCCCCATAAAACCATATTGCATATGTTTTGGATGCCAGGTCGGAGCTTTGAAGTTAAGTGTGTGTGTGTGTGTGTGTGTTTAGTGCGGAACAGCATGCGCACGGTGGTGGGCCAGGCCAGGCTGCTCATAAAGGAGCGTTTCGGCCAGTTCCGTGGACTGGTGGACGACTGCGAGCTGGGCCGAGGGGAGAGGATCACCAGCTGCATGGACCTGGAGGGCTTCTGGGAGATGGTCTACTACCAGGTCAGAGGCCAACGGTTGACTTCACACGGTCTAGTGAAGAAACCACTGCACCATTAATAACGGATTATACTTTTAAATGTGTGAAATGAAGCAATACTTCCTCTTTCCTAGGTGGTGGATGTAGAGAAAAAGTTTGCTGCCCTCAAGGAGGCGGAGGCCAATAATTGGGTGGAGGAACTGAAGCCTGCAGCACCCCTACCGAAAAAAGTGATCAAGGTCAGTACGGTCTTCCCAAGTCCTATATCGTCGCAAAATAACACCCACTTATTTATTGGTCAAATATGCAATGTATTGTTATGACACAGGGTGCATCCAAGTCTTAAATTCATGTTTCTAAATTTAAGGCCTTAAAAAGTCTTTAATTCGTTACAAATGTCACATGCTGGTCTTAAGTACTGTAACACAAGGGTCTTACATTAGTCGGGGCAGGACTATTTTATTTAAAAAAATTCTCGTGGGACTTTTCAGGAAGGACATGCTGTTAAACTGCACTTGTACTTCCAGCTTTTGAACCAGAGAGCACTGAGTATCACTTTTTGTTCAATAAACAGGCAAAAAGTAAAGTTGAATGAGTCTCATTGAGTGACACACATGCTATGCTTTGGTTATAATCCAGCGGGATCCCCCCCACCATTGCGTGTTTTAGGTCTTAAATTTCATTCAAGGTGGTATTAAAAAGTCTTAAATTTGACCTGCTGAAACCATCGACAGAAACCCCCCACCGCTGCCCCCTCGGCCCCCAAGCCAGCGGCAGCCATCGCAGCGGGCAGGTCGCGCCTGGCCACCGCGAAGGCCGCCATGAAGGCCGCCATGTTGGCAAAGAAGCAGGCCGCAGAGGCAGCCAGCGCCACCCAGTCCGCTGGGAACGCTGACGAGGTCGAGGAAGCCCTCCCACGGGAGGCCAAACCCCCGGACGCCGAGCCCCTGGGGCCGGACACCGTGCTTTTCCACGGTGGCTTCTTCCAGGTGGAGAGCCCCGCCAAGCTGCCAGGTAACGTGCCCTCCTGTGCCTCCCCTCTCCTGTGCCTCCCCTCTCCTGAGTCCCCCCTCCGTTCTGCTCCACATTGGAGAAGGACCGGAGCCTCAATGGTTCTCTTCTTTATTCCGGTCCATTCTGCAGGCTCCACCAGGAAGTCCCTCCGTCTGAGTTGTGCTGTCCAGCCTCGAGTCTCCCCTCAGCACTTTATGCTCAAATGCGCCAACCCGACCAGAGCCAATAACTCCAACCCGACCAGAGCCACTAACTCCACCCCTGCCAGAGCCACTAACTCCACCCCTGCTAGAGCCACTAACTCCACCCCTGCTAGAGCCACTAACTCCACCCCTGCTAGAGCCACAAACTGCTCCCCCACCCCTGCCGGAGACGCCATCACCACCCCAGCCAAAGATGACACCACCACCCAAGCCAGAGCCACCAGAGCCTCCTCCAGGGCCACTCCTGCGAGAGCCACCCCCACCCTAGCCAGGGACAACGCCACCCCAGCCAGAGACACCACCACCACCCCTGCCAGAGAAACCCCAGCCAGAGCCACCAGAGCCACCCCTGCGAGAGCCGCCTACACCCCTGCGAGAGCCTCCGACACCCCTGCGAGAGCCTCCACCACCCCTGCGAGAGCCTCCACCACCCCTGCGAGAGCCTCCACCACCCCTGCGAGAGCCTCCACCACCCCTGCGAGAGAAACTACCACCCCTGCAAGAGCCACCCCTGGCAGAACCACCACCACCCCCGCCAGAGTCACCCGCAGATCACAGTTCACCTCCTGCTCAACCCCCAGTGACATACCCCCCTCCAGCCCGCCTGGGGTGCAGAGCCAAGACGAGCCCCTGGAAGCTAGCGTTGTAGCGAGCGCACCGCAGACCCCAGCGAGCGCACCGCAGACCCCAGCGAGCGCACCGCAGACCCCAGCGAGCGCACCGCAGACCCCAGCGAGCGCACCGCCCTCTCCAGCGAGCCACGTCCTCGAGGCCCGCTCTCTGAGCTTCAGCCTCTCCCCCTGCTCAGGACACAGCACCCCAGGGGTGCTGTGTACAGACCCCAGCCACCCTTCTCTCCCATTCCTCCAAAAGATCCACATTGAGGGGCAGGAGTCTATTTGCGACACTCCGGACAACTCTGTCCTTGAGGTAAATGGTGTATAAAATATGTATTCATATTATTGACGCCCCCTATGGGAAATGTATTGGGAAGGGAGAACATCTTTCCCTTCAGCTTCAGTCCTGTGTCTAATGATGGTTCTCTCGGCTGTTCATTTTACTGGGAAATGATCTTTTGTGGGTTTTTTTTCCCTGTTTCTTTCCAGAATGTTCCTGGGCTGGACTTTGAGCGCTACCTCCAGCCCAGTGAGGGATGCAGCCCGCCTCCCGGGCCCGTCGCCATGGAGACGTTATCGCCCAAGGCGGTGGCAATGGAGATGGGCAGTCCCATGGCGGAGGACGGCTCCGGGGACCTGCTCCCTCAGGAGGAGGCTTTGTCGACCCCTGCAGGTAACCACTGGTAACAGGTCAACCTGGCACCTGGCCTCCACAACTCTTGTCACACCAGAGTAGGATGTTATAAAATGGAATCTAGTGGGTTTATTTATGTAAAAACAAATCGGAACGTTATTGTTTAAGAGACGGTTAAGGAGAGTCATTCTATGTCCAAACTGTCTCTGGCTGGCTTAACACTTGTTGGGATCTTCACTCTCGCTACAGGCCTGCACGCGGTGTCTTCCAATCTCGCACCACACGACAAACAGGTTAATGTCCGCTCTACTAAGCTCCACTTTCACTGGTTTTCACTGTCACCTTAAGATATAAGTTGGTACATGGGGATGGGTGTCCTGACTGGTTGGGTTTGTTGTGGTTGTTTTCCCAGGCCCAGCCAGACCTGCTCCTCTTCACCCCTGACCACCGGGACAGAATACGGGCGTCCATGTGTCCGAGGGACCTCATGGTCTTTACTCCTCCCGAGGCATGAGCGAAAAGCTATTTTTATGGGTGATTTCATAATCTTTTTTCGTATACCCAAAATATTTTATTACTTATTTGTTTCAATAAAACATCACAACTGTGAACGGAGTGATCAATGGTCTATATTTATTTTGTGATATGCCACCATATTTTTCCTATTTCATCGCAGGGGAAACATGGTGCATAAAATTAGACACAGAGGAAATATAACTAAAGAGCCTCTTTGGATATGAGCTGCTTGTTCTTCTTGCCTGTGGCTGTGGGAGCCAGAGACGAGCTGGAGCCCACTGGGGTCAGGGCCCCTGGGGAGGGGCCGGTCAACTCGTCCTCCTCTTCCTCCCTTCGTCTCTTCTCTTCCTCCCTTCGCCTTCTCTCCTCCTCTTCTGCCTTGAGCTCCTTTATTTGCCTGGAGGACAGGAGTTGTATAGAAGTGGGTATTTTTTTTTTTTATGAGATATGGAGGATGCATGTGATTACTAATGGCTACTTAAACTTCATTAAGTTGTGGTTATACTGCCATCTATAAACTGTAAATCACTCTATTCAACCCTTTTACTATTTGCTGGGTGCCTTCAAGTTCATCCAAATTGAGTTGTTGTGAATTAAGTAAATTAATGTCCCTCGGGAGCAGGTTGTGGGTTAAGGCATCTAGCCTCAAGCATGCCTACAGGTTAAGCGGTGGACATTGGGATCCGAGCAGTACTTTTCTGCTGCCCAGCCACTACTGCACCCTCCGTCCACCACATTTGGATCCTGCTGCGTTTGCAGTAACTGAACAACGTACCTGGCCCTCTCTTGGGCCTTGGCCAATGCGATGCGTTGCTGGGCCTTCTGGCGACACCTCTCGTCCTGTACCTCCTGGTCCAGGCGCTGGCAGTGCTCATAGGCAGGGAAAAACAGCTGGCTGAAGAACAGGTGTGTCCTCTGAATCCACATGTCCAGCTCACTCTCCTCTGCCTCCTTCTCAACGACCCCGGTCTGTCTAGTGGCCTCTGTGTGATTATAAATATATAAAGAGTTCACTGCCGACTTCTTATTGGGGAAGCTGCATCCTGTGGAACAGATGGGTCCGAAGACCAGGCTGTGTACCGCTAAGGTTCAAAGGGAAGCTTTCGCTCTCCAGTGCCGAGGCCTGCTGCATGGACACACTGATGCACGCCGAGGACACCTGGTCGTCTGGGTGAGTCCCCTGCTGGACACTGAGTTCGCTAACTGTTGAAAGATCTATAAGAAAAATACACAATACAATTATTATATGATGTATATCAGCAATAAATGGTGGTGGAATAAGGAGAGATAACAAACCCGTCGTGTGATCCTTGACACCGACTTCAGATTTCTCAAAACTGGAGGAATTCAGAGCCTCCATCGATTTCTCCATCTAGTCGTTAAAAGAGTTGTTTTTTGCCTTCAGCTTGATTAAATGTGTAAGAGCTCAGGGCATACAATCATTGCGTCCATTTCTATATATAAATGTGAGAGTGAAGATCAGAAAACTTTTGTAGATGCTATGCTGCTAATGAATCCAGAGAGATTATGCATGTTCCCGCTCCTTATCGGAGCCTTGAATGGCTTGGTTCAACACAGAGTAGACCCACCTCTGACTTGGAGCTGGACTCTTCAGTGCCCTCCAGACATTTGACTTTTGCTGCATCCTGAATAACCAATGTTTTAAGAACCATGTTCATGAATACATTCATACAATGCAATTCTTAAACAAATAGCATAATTCGTTTTCTCAAAGAGGGCACCAAATAGCGGCAGGGAAATCTGGCTTCAGCAACTCAAAGTCTGCCTACTTTCCGAAACAGTATTTCTCGACCAATGCTAAAAAGTGATTGTGTTGAATCAACCGGATGACGCTCTGTGGATCTGTTAGGCGGGAGGGAGGAGGGGCAGACCGTCTGGGAGAGGTGGGTGGTTGTTGGTGGGGGGCTGTCCCCTGCTAGAGAGGCCCTCTGGTTGGGAGGACTACTGGCCGGGCCGGGCTGAGGTGGCTGGTCTCTAGCCTCCTCGTCCCGCTTCACATCGGCACAACCAAGGAGCACCTCGAAGAACTCCAGGAACGTAACCTGGGTGAGGGATGGTTTGTGTGAGAGGCGCCTAGCTGCTTTCAATCTGAACTATGCAATGGTTTGTGTTAATTAAACTTTAGGTGATTAAGATAAACCAATCTTCAATAGCATCTGACTAATTTCCTCATGAATTCCCTTTAGGGAGACCATAACACCAGTATGGCCAATCGAAAAAGCTTAATTAGCCACTTAATGGAGCAACAGACTAATTTGCAAAAGCCAATAAGAAATCAGTAACATACCTACTAGCAAACATAGTTGACATGAACAGCAGTATCATATCCATCTCTCCGTTTGCCCACTGATCAGAAATAGGGCTCAAAACTAATCTGCCCTAAATCATAGTTTAATGATGGCATTTGATTAATGTGTTCATTTGTTTCACATTCACACAGTTTTATTTTGTAGCATGTATGTGTTCAAAATGTCCCTACAAAATTAAATACGATTTGATTCATTCCACTATTTATTTTCTTTTTGATTAGAGACGGCAGTGACATTTTCAGTGATGAGAAAATATATTTGCTAAAACGACAGAAGGAACAGAGAGGAGAAACACAGTTAGTCAGTGTAGTATTAACCTCTTGCTCCATGTTGCAGTAGGACAGGTTGCTGGGGTCCTGATTCACTGCAGTATAAACCTCCAGTAGCTTCCTCGCGGTCAGTTTAGTGTCCAACACCTTGAGATCCTGGTGAAATAACAGTGGAAAACAATAATTGTGAGAATCATCTTCTGCTTGTAACTTCTGATACCTTGAAGAGAGGTTGATTTAGCTTTGCTTTATGTTCCATCTTATAACTGTGCCTTGCAACTTTAGTCATAATAATAATTCACACCGAATTGTATAAAGTCAATTTTATTTGCATAGCCCACACAGTTATAGTCTAATAGGTCTTCACAGGCCACCTTTTATGACACCCACATAGGAACATAGCATAGTGGGGGGGTTCTTCCTTCCATGGATGATGCATTAATGTGCAGGCATAATGGTAGCACAGCAAGCAAATCCTTTAAGTACAATCAAATGGCCTCAGGTATACCTTAAACATCAACAGCAGCTGCCGGCAGGTCATGGTGAGGCCGGGGGAGGCCGTGGGGCTGTCCTTACTCATAGCCTGATAGATCCTCCAGCAGTTCTCCATGTAGCGCATAGCAATGTGAACTCGTTCCACATTGCTGAACAGAAAACCTGTTTAAAATCAACAAGAGAGACATCCATAGTCGATAACAGAGGTACCGATAGTGGTTGAGAGACTGTGATAGTCCATACGTTTTAAGAAAAGAGAGAGAGCTTATTCCCGGAAATCTAGTCAAATCTGTGTGTGCGTGATGTTCCACACAAAGGGCTCCTGTACCTTTAACAATCTTTGCATTAGGAAGAACGTTGTCTTGCATGAGTTTGGAGAAGCACTCAGCTAAAATGTTCTTCTGAGACCTGTGATGGGAGGAGATCAGTGAGATTTCTGTGTGTGTGTGTGTGTGTGTGTGTGTGTGTTACCATGGAACAGCTTTCCCATTAATTTCCTTATTGATAGTGTTGGTACGTACCCCAGGGCCTTGTGGAAGGTGTGGTAGGCTACGGACACCAGAGAGCTGATCAGACTGGGGAGCAGGATGCCAGTGTAGGGAGAGAGCAATTCCCCTTGTGGTGTGAAAATAAAGAGTATATAACACGCGCGCGCGCGCAAAGCAAAGTTCAACATGCAATTACAAGCAAACACACGGCTGGTTAATATCCAGCTTTGAAGTCCGAAACAGCTTACAAGGTTCTGCAGTGTTCATTAGGGATTCTCCGGCTGGGACTCAAACCACATGACCATCTGAGTTCATGACTGATATGGTGAGATGGAGCACATCCACATCTGTACAACTGCAGGCTCACCTGGCACTAGGCGGTCCAGCTGAGCCAGAGAGCAGCCGTGGTGGTGGACCTTACAGTCCAGGAGCAGGCGCCAGTACTGAAGGCGTGACAGCAGGAACACGTTGTCGGGCGACTCAGCGTGGCCCAGGCTGCTGTAGAAGCTGTAGATGGACCTGAGCTCCGATACGTGCCTGAGCACCACAAACTCCACCTGCAGGATCAGAGTTTCTGAGTAAAGTAAAGTCTAGGGCAGGCTCTGTCTGGAGCTTTTGGGTGTTCCCGGTACAAGGCACCTGTTTGTGTTCTGAGGGCCTGATGCTCGCTGGGAATTTCTCCAGCAGGAAGTCGATGTCGAGCTCCATGTACGGGCCTAGCATGGAGGAAAAGCCCTGGCCAGGTAGCCGGTGGGTCGGTCCGCCTACAATGGAAAACAACACCCGTTGGTCCAACAAAGTCAGCTGTGTTCAAGGAAACCAAAACCGTGGCAGCCCTGCTGCAGTGATGATAATGAGGGCTCTCAGAGTCCAGAGAGCTCCGTGAAGCTCACCACGGGGGGGGTGGTCAGTATGGGGGCTGGTCGAACCGTCCAGACCCCACGGAGGAAACTCCAGCATGTGGTCGTCCACAAACTCTCTTTCAACGCTGCGGCCGTTTGTAAAAGTGAACTTTCCCTATAATAAAAAAAATCACAATGGTGAGGTCACTTTAACTCGGAACACGCCTGGTCGTCACTCATTGAAAACCTGTGATGATGTTTGGAGTATGAGGTCAAAGGTCACCCCCGGGATAGCATTGCCAATTTGAGCGTTTTACCCGTCCATGTTTTTCGTTTTTCCTCCACTCTCCTTGGTAACACTCCCCACTGGCGTAGAAGAAGGTGCCCTGGCCGTGCCTCTGCCCCAGGACAAAGGCCCCCTGGTACTCGTTCCTCCTGGGGTACTGGGACCCAGGCATCCGCCAAACAAACCAGGTGTGGGTGCCCTGGCCATGCTGCAGAAGAGGACACCAGGTGACTACTTGGCCCCACTCCATCATTTGTAGCAGGATGATTAGATTGACTAAGATGAGACTAAATGAGGATGGTTGTGCCGACATTGATTCAGTATCAGGGAGATCATTTTTGTATTCAATGATGAAATAATGTGTTTCTCGTTTTGTTAACGGTGACAAATCATACCACCAGGTGTGAGTGTGATTAGCAGTGACAAGCCGACTTGTGATGTTAGAAGAGGCAGATTTGCGAAACGGCTTGTGATGGCTAATCACACTCAAACCTGGTGGCATAATATGTCACCTTTAATGTCCTGTTATATCCACCACGTGAAAGCCAGACAGGGAGCCTGAATCATGGTATGGTATTGACCTGAACACCGTTGCTCCACGTCCCAACGTATTGCTCCCCCAGGGTCAGCCACTTCATGGTGCCTTCCCCATGCCTGCCGTTGTCCCGCCACTCCCCCTCATACAGGTTGCCAGAAGGATAACTGCAAAAGGCACACATTATGAACCATCAGCCTATCTAGTCTTAGTGGTTTATCATCAAGTCATTGAGCAGATGCTTTTACCCAAAGGGACTATTCTCTGGGACACACGTCATCAATGAGCAAGGGGTTGCCTCCTCATAGAGACCCACGGTTATCTACGGTAGTTACTTTCTGGAAGGTGCTATTGTCCATACCGTCTCGCTCCCCAACCTTCTCTCTTGTTCCCCTTCCAGTGACCATCGTACCAGGAGGTCTCTGCCTGGTTGTAATAGACCACACCCTGATAATAAACAGACAAAATATCAAGCCACAGCACAGGTTTAACACGACTATAGTACTACTTTCTCTATATTAATCCAGATGTGTCTCATTCTTCATTCACCTTGCCATGTCTTTTCCCACGATGCCACTGGCCTCTGTACAGAAGAGGCGTGTTGGCACATCGGTGGGCTCCGATCCCATGACGTATGGCGTTGTAAATATCACCCTCGTAGGAACTGCCGTCCAGCCAGGTGTACTTTCCATGGCCCATGGGGACGTTGGCTTCAAACTGGCCCTGTTGCCATCATAACGTTTAGAAGTTCACTAGACACTTTTATATTGTAGGATGTATTTCTATGCAGTCTCAAAGTATTTACCTCATATTTCACTCCATCTGACCACGTGAAGAGACCATATCCTTGAATGAGACCCTCGGAAAATGCACCCTTTAGTGAGGAACACAATGGATTTCAATACAGATTCAGATCTGAGATGTTGAGTACAGCGCAACTCTACAGCATGACATGCACCAGTAAGGCTACCTTGTACACATGACCACCTTGGAAATGTGCAACACCCTCTCCATGCATTTTGTTTTTGTACGTTTCCCCTTCATACCTGCCAATGGTAGGGGAAAAACGATTCATAATATAATTGCATTCATTATCATTAAGGGTTAGAAATTAATTGTTTCCCCATTATTATCATGAAGACTATGCCTCCATGGAAATAATAAAAATACAATTTAACTGGATATGAGGGTAGTCATTTTCACCACTTGTCACCTCTGAACGATAATATCAGAAACGGCAGGAGGTTCATGTATTTCGTCCGTGTGCTGTTGATCCTCGACGTGTTTATCCTGCGGCAACTCAGACGTTGTTAAAACAACACCTGGGGACTCCGACACGGAAGGAGCCGGAGAGTCGATCAATATTTTATTTTCTGTTGCGTCGGATGTTTTTCTGGTTTTATTCTTCCTCTCCCCTTTTGCCATTTTGCAGTATCGATGTTCTACTCACTCACGCTCAGAAAGCATTGACACAATCTCCATAGCAACCAAGGCAAACTAAAAAGTACGGAAACTTTACTGGTCCAGAATGTGCCCTCTTCAAAATACATCAAAACGGGTACTGGGTATGTCAAATCCTAAAACTTGTATTGCAGTGATTGATCAGAAATCTTGTTTTGTGACATTGCAGGCAAACTCACTTCTGTAATTATCCCTCTGGTACTTATTTTGCCACTGGTATAATGCCTATTTATTGAGATTGTTCTAAGCCAAATAAATGTGTAATATAACAATTTGAGGCTGATTATCATACAGTTACAATTTTATTGTAGTTGGGGTACCTTGTTTGACATAATTCTCCCGGGTCTATCATACAATAAACTATATAGGATATATTGGGAAATTTTTCATAAATGCGCCTAACTTTATGGCGGACTAGGCACAGCATTAATTAATATGAAACAATAAATAAACAATAATGAAGCAATTCTCAAAAACGTTTTCACTTTATTAAAACAAACACAAAAAAATATATAACTCAGAAAGACACCATCCAGATTTTCTTTTGCACTAAAGTCCCCCCAACATCTTTGGTTCAGTCCTGTGAGAGGACGTCCAGGCTGACCAGGTGCCTCATGGTGGGCCGGCCGTGGGGACAGTTCCAGGGCTGCTCTATCTCTCCCATGTGGACCACCAGCTTCTTCATCTCGGAGACACTGAGGGCCGTGCCGATCATTACCTTGGGATGGAAGCCAATACAGGGTTTACACAGGAAGGACGGTTGAGAACTTTTAATTGGTCCCCTCCACTTTTATTTTGATAAATGTATATTTGATAACTTAGGGGTTAAACCTGAAGTACCATGTTTGTTCCGAGCTTTCATTTGCACTGCAAATCCAGCATGAATGAATGCGGTTTCATTTACAAGATTTAAAAAAAAGAACTGCTCCAACAATTAAAATGTCCTCACTCAAGCCAAACAGACAACACACACACACTCACAGATTTCCGACAAGCGCGGGAAGCAAACATTTGTCTGACACGAGACGGCCGACACATGACCCCCGGGCTGTCGCTCAGCATGAAGATAAGCTCCTCGATGTCCGCAGGCCCAAACGTCCAGTTCTTACTGGTGGGCAGCGACACCAGCTTAACCCGCTCCATCACCTGGGCTACAGCGGCACACCAACACATGCAGGAATCTTTACTCAGAACGCTACATTCAACATCTAATGTTAAACATACTACCGTTCAGCCTGAAGTCAATTATCTTTTCTGCATTTCTTTGAATCTCTTTGGTCTTAATTCATTGAGCATGCAGTTGTGAGGAATCTTGCTCAAGGTTGTGTCTTCATCATACCTTCCTCATCGATTAGGAAATCGAAACCATTCTTCTGGAAAATGTCCACGTTTTCCATGAGGACGTTCTCGCTGACTGCCGGGAGATGAAGCTTCTGTGGTCTAAATGAAATGTACGAAAAATGCCATCGCTTAGTGAAAGTGCTGAGCAAACAACCTTTAGAGTCATATGTTCTTGTAGGGTTGTTCTTCTTACGCAATGAGTCTCTGCCCTTGGAGCGCGGTGTGCTGTTGCAGCATTTCAAAGTTGTACTTCTCGTCCGAGGCGTGCTGGTCGATCATGAAGATGTCGGAGTTCAGCTTGGTGATGATGAATCCCAGGTTGAACTGACCGATGATCTCCATGTCCTTGAATGTGTCTTTACTGTGGAAACGGGGAAAGTGAATGTGTGCCTTTAAAAACTTTCCCAAAATGATAATTAATATGACCTTTGACCCGCAGTAACTATTCAAAACTAAAATTAAAGTCAAACTATGGGTATAATGAATGTATAAGTCCATGCATGAAAGGAAATTCAAAGAGCCACTGGCAGTTGTTCTCCATAAATAAGCAGTCGGTTCACACATAACCATTTAAGGAGATCTTACCTGATCTCCTTCCTCAGTTCATCCTCAGCACTCTGGTTCTCCCCCGGGCTGATCTTGGCCCTGAAGCGCCTGTACTTCAAGCGGTCGCTGTCCATCTGCCTCTGAAGCTCGTTCAGCCTCCTCAGCCGACTGGCCAGTTCCTGGAAGCAGAACCTCAGCGGTGCCGTCCTCTTCTGGAGGCTGACCGGAGCATCTACCTTTGAGAGGGAGGATCTGGAACTGTCGCGCTTGGTCGGTTCAGGTCCGGCGGAGGAACCGACAGAGTCCTGGCTCCCCTGGGTCCTGGCTCTCTTGGAGTCAGGACCAGGGGCGGGGTCCTCCTCCCGGGAGGTAGACGGCTCCGTCTTGGTCCCCTGGGCTTCAGGCTCCGAGCAGTGCTGGTCCAAGGGTTCTTCGGACGCCAGGACGTCTGCGATGCAGGGGTGTTTATCGGGCGGGGTGGCCTCCGAACTGCACCGCGGGCTCTCGGGCGTGGCGGTGGTCTGGGAGTCGCACTCAGACAGAGAGCTGCCTCTGCCGGAGTCTTCTATGTCGCCGTCTTGAGTCTTCCCGTACCGGAACGCATCGAGTGACGACCGCCCCGCCGGGGAAGATCTAGTGGCTTCTCTGAGAGGTTTCACGGGCGACTGGATGTGGACGTGAGTGGCGGCCTTCTCTGAGCCCTTGAAAAAGGACTGCAGTGTCTTCTGTTTGGAGCCACCACTCGCAGGACTCTCCTGGCCCCGTTTGGTGTGGCTGGAGAAGGCAGCCCTCAGCCCTGCCATGTTGAGCGAGGACCTGGGCCTTTGGACCTTGTGTTCATCCTCTTCTCGAGGCTCCACCACCAACTCACCATCAGATGGATCAGCCTGATGTCGTGCTGAGACGGGCCTTGGCTGCACAGATGTAAGGCTATCTACGAAGAGACAAATGGAATGCTTATCACGGCTGTTTTACCCCCATGTGTGAGGCTGGTTAGTAATCACAAACAACTTGTAAATCTATCAACTGGTGACATCACCAGTGGATAGATTTAGGATGGTTAGATCAACCCCAGCCAATCAGTTGATACAGTCCACCAGGGAGACGAACTGGGAGTCGATTCATCATGTCTACAGTGGAGTTTGATTTAGAAATAGCTCAGGGGGTTGTTCTGCTTACTGTTGCTGAGATTGGAGGGTTTGTGGTTGAGGCTGATCTTGTTGACCCCTGATTCATACATGGCCATGAGGGAGGTTTTCAGGATGGCCAGAAGGAGCTTCTCTTCCTGCAGGAAGATCTGCCGCTTGTCTGGGGTGACGTTCACGTCAACGCACTCTGAAACGACACCGTCACAAATCAGTTTTTTTTTTAAATAACGCTTACTTCAGCTTTCTCTGTAGAGAAGCCCACTCATCACAAACGGTTTCCTTACCTGAAGCCACTGCGATGTTCAGGGCAACGAAGGGATACTGGTGGCGGTTGTACATGTGGTACACCTCATTCACGATCTTGGTCACCTAGAAGAAGAGAAGAGTTTAACCACAGGGGAGTCTGACAACCTAGGAGTCAGGTAGAAATCATGTACACAGTGAGGTTTAGGATCACCTTGGAAGGATCGCACGGCCGTTTATTGATGAAGAAGAACTGCCGGTCAGTGGCACTCCTTCCCACGCCATGGTCTCCCCTCGACACAAACCCAGTGATCCTACAACCGTTTATTAAGTATACAATTGATACAGCACAGAAGGGAAATACACACGCAGAATGGATTCAATAGTCTCCCTCACGTGAAGAGCTCTTCGGGGAGTTCTGCGTTAGTGAGTCCATAGTCTTCTTTAACAACGTCCGTCGGGCGAAGCTGCTGGAATGGTAGCAGACTTTGCAGCTGTAAGAAATTATATATCAATCATTTCAAAAAGCCATGCAATATGTTTTACAAGAAGGTCACATGACATGACTGACATGAATGACGATGGACTGCAATATTAATAATATCAATAGATAAAGTCATTGATTATATTTACATCAATTTCAGATGTAAATCACAGGCTATGCTAATTTGTGACAATGCCTCGCGTGTAAAACTTAACCAAACATATTTCAATTCAGCGTTTATAAGCGGTTCAAGATGCAAATCTATGATAAAACTAGAGTAGTCCAAATTGGTTTATATGCAATAGTGCACTGTATGTGTATGCAACTGAAGTTTATGAATTCAAATTGAAAGAGGTGCTCTGACCTGTTTGGGTCCGTAAACAGCCCCTATGTTGTCCCTCATGCAGGGGCTTCCACTGGTGTTGAGCACCGGACTCCTTTTCCCCTGTCCTGTCTGGTTGGAGCATGTTATCCTCACCCCAGTGGAGATGATACAATAGGACTGGAGGACATGGATCATCTTGGTGAATTCCTGAAAACAAATAGACAAAAGTACATAATTGCCGTTGAGGATGAACAAAATATATTTTCAGGAGGCCGTTACAGATTTCAATCGACATAATTAAATATAATAAATATCAAGGCATTGGTGAGTTTGTTGACGTTGGTGCTTAAATCCGGTGACTTACAGAGAGAGGAACACCCTTACCACCACTGCTATTCCAGATTCTGCCCCCACCCACCTTTTTGATATTGCGCTGGAACTCCTTGTGACGGACGGGCAGGGTGTAGAAGAGCTGCCCCAGGCTGACAGTGGAGCCCTGCTGGCGGGGGTGAGGACAGCGCTGGACCAAGTGACCATTGTGGTCAAACACCAGCTTGGTGCCCACTTGGGCAGACTCATGGCAGGTCACCACGCTCAGGTCACTAGCGGGTGTGTGTGAGGGAAAATTATAAAATGACTCCTTGAGTATTATAATTAAAATTGGGTGTGCTCAGACTACACATTATGCATTTGTTAACACATTTTCTGTTTTAATTCACAAATATTTAGATTTGATGCATGTTGTTGAATACTTATTTATGTCTTATACCTCAGAGCACATAATGAGCTGAGAGCTTCCCCTCTGAAGCCAAACGTTTCCACGTGAATGAGGTCAGAGAACTCTCGAATCTTCGAAGTGTGATGCTTTAATGCTGTGAAACAGAGGATGAAGATTATCTCATGGGGAATAAATGTGATAGCACCCTTTGCCTAGTTAAAGAGAGCAAAATAATACACTTACTCAGTCCTTCAAAGTTGGCTTCCTCTACTCCTTTGCCATTGTCTGACACTTCTACAAGTTCAGCTCCATTATCTTTCAGTCTAACATCTAGATCACACAAAGGCACGAGCATAATGTAAATGACAACCTTTAAAGACAGAGTACAGTGATTTTTAAACTGAGATACAAGTCCTGTTCACGCACCAACATTGGTAGAGCCCGCATCGATGCTGTTCTCGACCAGCTCTTTGACAGCAGTTGCCAGGGTTAGCACCACCTGCCCTGAGCATATCTGGTGCACTGAGTGCCTGTCTATAGCTTTGATAGCTCCAGCGGGTTCCGAGCTGATCAAGAAGATGAAGGCGGGGATTAGTGAGAGAAATATAAATGTATCTAAAAGTCCAGGTGCATTTATTGTAGAGTTTGGTAACAGTAACAATTTGACTGCTAGAATAAAAGTGACTTAAACGACATCCTATCGAGTCGTTCTACACTGAAGACGAAACAAACTAGTCTGATGTAATTAAGTTTAAGGTTAAGCTCAAATGTGGGAACAATAAAATACATGTTATGATGATATAATGTTATAATGTGTCTCCTTACCACTCTTCATTCATTTCTATCCGTCGAAAAGAGTCAGGCAAATTTTGAATTATGTGAAGCTAACAGGGGGAGAAGGACAATGTAGTGCACGCCAAGCCTTATAGTTTCTATTGAGGTTTCATGTCTTTACAGGCATGGCTACAGTCACGTTTTACATGGGTAAACACTCGTCCTGCATGAATCATATGATGGTGTTTAGCGCGCGACAGTCGGAGAATTCTCCGATTCTCCCTGTTTACGAGCATCAATTGTGCGTAAAGTTGCGCATAGTTGTTATACGTAAAGTACTATTTAGTTGACAACGCAACAATAAGTTTTATGACTAAGATAATGTGCATTTTTAAAGGTCAGCTGATAAAATACGTGTATGGTCATAGATATACGTCCTAAAAAATCGAATCATTGCGTTGTTTGTATAATGGTTATGAAGGCTCAGATAATAGGGAGTATCTAACATTTCATTGAGCTCGATAAAACGAAAATGTCTAACCCTAAGACTTTTCGGTGTTCATAGGCAATAGTTATACTAAATACTTATTTTTTTAGGAAGTACAATTATTTTTTAATTATTGCTTTATTATTTTGAAGGAGGAAAGTGTAAAGAGCTGTTTCTAATTCGACCTTGCAGTTTTACTGGCAATATCTTTTTGATGATCCCTCTCGGTGACTTGCAATGGCTGATCGTTGAATTGCAATGCGTGGTGCTTTGGGACCTATATTTATATTCTCTTTGATATTCAACATCCAAGACATATACAAATAGGAAACTATGGCTAATTTAAGGACCCGGACTTAAGCAAACATGGTTGATGGTGTTTGGTGATGGTTGATGCCTTTGTCAAGTTAAATAATCAAAACCCCGGCAAGTGGTCCGTGGTAGGCAACATAAATTATGCTTAGTTCGAAATACACAGAGCTAAATATGGAGGAATGCTCCAGCTCCAGTGGTAGTAGAATGAGTGAACTCCAAATTCTCTACCAAGAAATCGACAATAGTTTATTCAGTCTGCCAACACGCGAACAGGACGACGAAGACGTACAGTTTGATAGTAAGCAGCCTTTTAAAACATTGTTTTTGCCTGCACTATGTTCCTCTTTTCGGTAGAACCCAACTAACAGCTCACTATGTATCATGGCATTCCTGGTTTACCTTACCAAATAAAATATTCAAGTTTAGTTCTTGATGTAAAGAGCAAATGTTCAGGGGGTGACTTGGCAAAGTGCTGAGTCCAACCACCACCCAGTGTCTGTAAAACAAGATGCCTACATATATACAAAAATAAATTCAAGTCCCCATGAGAAATTGAGTCCCTACTCTGAGAAGCAATTATGTACTTCCACAATCAAAGGATCCTTGGTGTTTACACTTCATTCACTTTGAACTAAAAGTATTTTTTTGACTAACTAACTGGTCGCAAGACAGCTGATTTCAACTGTGTCAGCCCTGCCCTTGACTTGCATGGTCATTTGTTAACTATAAGTCAAGAGGAGGTAGAAGGGGACTGGTGTGTACTGGCCTAGGAAGATAAGCACTACATCGCCGAACACTCCCAAATTGCCTGCATATGACGAGCTTATTCACGGTCCTGGAGACGTCACAGTCTCCCGAGTGTCTGAAATTATTCTGCCATGTTCGGTGTGGCTCTATGCTCTATCACACACATATAAGGTAAAAATGGACCAAGACAGAGAGAACATCGCTGAGATGATAGCAAGATTTATTGCAGAAGGTAAGCCCTGTCATGAGGGCACTTGGTGGTAAACATGCTAACCGGCTAGTTGAATTGTGGGAACCGGTGGAGCTTCATTGTAAATATGGATCAGGAAAAACAAAAAATACTAGTACTGCTTGGGCTGAGGCATCTTTGAGCAAGGGTGCCTACAGGTTAGCAGCAGACATGGGGAAGGGAACCCAGTACCGTATGACTTGGAGTCAGCCACCCTTACAAACTTCTAACCCCCTATTTAACAAAAACAAAACAGATCCTATTCTAACATCATTCATGTTGACGGCTGTTTTTCTGTCCCTGGTTTTCTCCCTCCTTTTAGTGTCTGACCTGAAGAACCAGGAGGTGCTGTCGGCTGGTAAACTGTATACATCCATCGAGGAGTTTGCCTCAGTCATCCCAAACCACCTGCTTTTGGGCTCACTTCTGGAGCATCTGTGCTTCGTCTACGAGAGCGATCCCAAACGCTCTCGCATGCTCTTCAAAGGTACCTGTGGTCTTTCTTATAGCTCATTAAAGTGATCATGACTAGGGCCCTATATTTATGTTTTGAATTGAATAGACATTTAAGTCTCCTAAATTACTTAATGTCTAATAAAAGGCCCCATGCCTATTATGGAGGAACTACTAACTACTAATAAATAGGCACAGAGTTAATGACTTGATGAAGTAAATAAAATATATTTATCTGTATATTTTATGTATGCCCTGTTGAATTAGTGCAGTAGGGTATTTATTCGATTTTATTGTCTACTTTTTTGGTCAGCCAATTTTAAGATAGCAATAGCGGTGCCAAAATTTATGAAATCTACGAATACATAAAAGATTTTTTTTTCTAAATGGACTGACTACATGTTAAAAGGCTTATTCTCCTTATCTCAGAGGAGAATACGTTTTTTTAAGATTACACTAAAATGGTTCCAGCAAGAGCGCCACAATGTTTTTTTATCTGATTTGGGTTTTTGAATAACATAATGCCCTGCCCATTTTTAGAAATCAATTCCCGCCCAGCCAAGGTCAAACTGAAATTCATTGCAAAACGCAAACTTGCATATCTGAATGATCCCACGAGGTTACCTCATTTGCCATGGTTTTCATTCTTGATATTCCCAATTCCTTACATTTTCGGGCCTTTTTGCTCTTTGCCCTCCTTTTTACTCTTGTTTAACAGTCATCGGCCAGCGTTTAACCACCATGAACCTCGTCTCACCATTGGCCGTCAGCGATGAGTTCAGCACCGTCAGACTCCAACACAACCGGGCCTTCACTGAGCTGCTCCACGCCGCTAGCTCCTCCCTATTCCCTCAGGTAGGCGGAGCCAGCCCGGACCGCACTGCCAATCAGGCCTATGGCTCATTATTTTACTCTCCTCTAAAACCAGATTTTTTTTAAAAGGTTGACTACTTTATCTAGCAAAACGTTTCAATTCCCAAATAAGGTACTTTCGCAATAAATGGCAAATATGTGCAAAATACAAATGTCTTAAGCCATTGGCTCTTGATCTACTGATGTTAGTATTGACAATGTGTTATGTGCTCATCGTCTCTCAACAGAGTCAGCAGCTTCTAAGTGCAGACGCACTTGGCCTTCCTGCAAGGTATGAGCCACTCTGTCTTTAATATGAATTATATATTACCAATATAATCTATATTTTTCAAATTCTTCAAACTACATCGACTACGATTTCTTATTTTTCTTCCAGGCTGAAAGAGAGTTTATTTCAGGCACAGACGTCGCGCTACCTCAGCGAGTTTGAAGAAATCGGTAGACTGGGAAAAGGAGCATATGGCAAGGTTTTCAAGGTACTGTTTCCTAAAACCACTTTTCTAAAAGCAAACAAACTGAGTATTAAGTGTGAAGTGTGAAAAGCAGTGTGATTGGGTGGCCATGATATTGTTGCCTTTTTACAAATAAAATAAATTTTCTTTTTTTTGTATCATAACTTTTTTTCTTCCTCGACAACTGAAATGACAACTGATTCTCATGAATAAACACCAACGATATGGTCGTAATAACAATTATAAACAGCATCAAGTCATGTTCCGGGTTATATCCCCATATAAGGACATCACTAAGTTCACATCAATTGTGTTTCGTAGGTCATAAACAAGCTAGACGGTCAGAGTTACGCCGTGAAGAAGATTCTCATCAAGAACGTCTCAAGGAATGACTGCATGAAGGTGAGGGCAGCTCGAAGGTCACCATGGATTCATCTTTAGTGGTTTATTATTAGTTTTTACGCTAATTGTTATGGTAACCTGTGACTAACCAATGGGGGTCGCTTTCCACCACCAGGTGCTACGAGAGGTCAGAATGCTGTCGAGCATGCAGCATGTCTGCGTGGTGGGCTACCACACGGCTTGGATGGAGCACGTCCAGCCCCCAGCTTGTGAGTGGCCCTCAAACTGTGGCTATCCATAGTGAGCTATATATAGGGATTATAGCGTTATTATGGTGCGTTCCAGAGCCCATCCAAAGCAATGGGATGTGGGACTTATCCTACCTGAACCGTACTAGCTCCTACTTGGTGAAGTGGGGGTAGGTCGATCACCCCCCTGTTCGATAGTAGGAGGTTCCACTTCGACGGTGGGATGTTCCACTTCGACAGGCATTCCAGTGCACTTTTCTTAGTTGGGGGTAGGATAAGTCCCACGTCCCACTGGTTTGGATGGGCACTGGAACGCACCATTAGTGTTGCTGACTGCAACAATTCATTCGATTGGTCGATATGGTCGTTAGGAGTAGAGTGTGATTTTAAATATTGAGTGAAAAAATATTATTAATATATATATACTATTATACAATAGAACAAATAGTAAACAAACAGCACAAATATTAAAACGTATTTTGCATATTTTTGCAGACCCCAATTCTCCTCTGCCTGCGCTGGAATCCCCTGCTCCACAGTTTAGGTAAATATCGTATTGCAAGAGAATAGGTTAAATTCCGACGTCTCTGTCGATACGGTTCTTAAGATCACCCAGAACTCCGCCTCCCTCTTGTCCTCTGCAGCGGCGACGAAAGCCCCGGCTGCAGCAGCAACGGGTCCTCCATCGTCTTCCAGAGCGGCAGCTGGGTCCAGTCGGACCCCGCTTCGCGGGGCAAGGACGCTCCCGGATCGCTCCCTCCCATCACAGCCCTGCTCCCCTCCTCCTCCTCGTGTCCCAAGCTGGCGCGGCGCCTCCCGGAGAGCTACGTGCCGTGCGTTTTCCTGGGTCAGAAGGCGGCGGCGGCGGCGGTGGCGGCGGCTAAGGCCTGCCCCGCGCTGGCCTGGGACGGCTCGGCTCTGGAGAGGGATGATTGGTCGGGCACCAGTGGGACGGACCGCCAGCCGGAGCCCGGCGTGGACCCGGCGGGGCAGCAGCCTGACGATAAGATATGGCTCAAGGAGGTATGGAAGTCCACATTGATTTGTGTGTGAGATATTGTGCACGCAAACATAACTAAGTGCAGATACAGAGTTACATCAAGGTTTTAAACTCTGGTGCTGTTAAATAAACCCAATATTCAAATAGAGCCATAACTCCATAATGTCAGAATTAAAACACAGTTGTGACATTTTGGGCACTTTCATTTTGAAGTATATTCATATATATAAATATATATATATGTATATAATTTTTTTTATATCATATATATTATTATATTTATATATTATAGATAAATGTAATGAAATATATATTATATATATCATGTAATATGGAAATATTTTATAATTTATCTGTTCCCCAAATGCATACTGTTTTTAAAACCAAATGAGAGAAGCAATTTGGTCTTGTGAGGAGGAACTTTCTTCTCTGTTCCTCAAAAAAAAGTAGAAAGTGTTTTCTTTTATTTCCCGATTCATGTGGAGGCGTGTGTGTTCCTGTTTGTGTGTAGGTACAGTTCCACCTGATGCTCTACATACAGATGCAGCTCTGTGAGCGATCTCTGAAGGACTGGATATCGGAAAGGAATTCTCGGCCTTCAGAGGAGCTCTCCTCAAAATGTAACTCACGGGCACAACTACCTCAAGTCACTCACTCACTCACTTATACACTCACTCGCTCTCGCACTCATCCATGACCAACTTTTTCAGGCACAAGAGAATTGAGTTGGTACAGAAGCATGTTTTAATTGTTTGTGTGTTTGTGTGTGTGTGTGTGTGTGTGCGTGTGTGTGTGTGTGTGCGTGTGCGGTTTTGCATCCCCAGGTCCCTATGCCTTGGTGGATGTGGAACACACACTCTGCTTGCTTCGGAAAACACTGGAAGGTGTGGAATACATTCACTCCAAGGGAATGATGCACAGAGACCTCAAGGTAACACTCTCCCTGGAAATAACCCCCACTCCTAAAAAGACGACAAGTAAAGTTGCGGTGGAAAGTCAGACGTGTGCGTTCCTCCATGTGCACAGCGGTGGCGGCTCAGTAGGCAATGGTTTTTCATAGCCGTTCTTTAGTGGTTAGGTTGTCGCCCAGCTATCCAAGGCACTCGCCGTCGTCCTTCTCTGTGCTGAACGAGACGTCGCCGGGGGCTTCCCAGCGGTTGAATACAAAATCGAAAATCGTGTCGGGCAGGACGTCCCTCAGCTGCTCTCTGCCGGCGTGCGCAGGGCTCAGATACACCCGGTTCTTGCACAGGTCCTTGAGGCTCTTGGGCCGCCGGCTTAGAGCCAGGAGGCGGTCTCTCTGCGCGGCGTAGCACGGCCTCATCAGCACGGCGGGCAGGCGTCCGCCGCCGTCCCGCACGGAGAGGCCCGACGGTCGGGTCAGGCAGAGGAGCTTTGACAGCAGGCTCCCCGCCCGCCGCACGTTCACCGGGCGGTCCAGGAACAGGAAGAGGCAGCCCTCGCCCGCGCCGGTCCTCCGGTTGAGGTCGGCGCCGTGCGACAGCAGCACGTCCACCAGCTCCTCCCGGCCGTGGATGCAGGCCTCCTGCAGGGGCGTCAGGTCGGCCCGGTTGGCCACCTCGGGGTCGGCCCTGTAACGCAGGAGCTCCGCGACACAGCCCAGGCCGGTGGACGCCGGGCCTCGGTGGTCCCGTACGGCTACAGCCGTGATGGCCTGCTGCAAGGGGTTGTTCCCTGTCCATCTGGTTACCTGGATTATGGAGCAGAAGACAAAATAAAATGGATTTGTGGTTCATGGACAGCCGTTCTCCCCTTCTTGGTGATTTTCTGTTGTGAAAGAGATTTCACAGCCATATCTCTGGCTGTGGAGAGGAGAGAGGTATCTAATACCTCTCCAATCTTTCTTTGGAAACCATTTTCAGAATATATATATATATATTCGTTTTTTTTACTTAGCTTGTCATCCAATACATGGTGACGGGTTATTTCTACATTGTTTGCATCAGCCACAGATTGTAGGTTTAAAGGTCCCAATTGTTTTACCCACGGTAATATTAGCTTAACTTACCACACGTGGTGGTAAAATATGTCATTTTTCAGTTACAAGTCCTGCAAAGTGAGATTTAAAGGATCTAAAACATACAGCGTTGATGTCCGCTCCCAGCTTAATGAGGCTAGATACGATGTCTTTTTGGAGAGTTCCGCTGGCCATGTGCAGCGGGGTCATCCCACTACTGTCCTCTGCGTTGACATCAGCGCCGTAGCTGGCCAGGATGGCTACTGCAGGCAGCACCCCATAGCGAACAGCCAGGTGGAGGGCAGTCTGACTGCTACTGTCGCCACTCTGTAGAAACGGGTCCAAAGCTGCATTTAAAAAGCAATTATAATATTTCTGTAATATTTGAAATGAATCGACAAAGTTGTACCCTAGCGTTGATGTTGACGCCCTGATCACAGAGTCTGCAGAGGCAGAGCTCATCCCGGGCAAAAACGTCACTCAGGGTAGTCTTGAATCCAGGATTTGGTTTGGGCCAATTTCTAAGGTGATGGCCCCAAGTTAAAATCGCAGAGTGCAGGGCGGTGTATCCTTCACTGTCTCTTATGGGGAGTGAGAGAGAGAAATGCATAGCATCATAGTCTGGAGGTCAACAAAGCCTCTTTGCTTTTTGTCTCAGAGAGCACTAAAAAGCATTTTTTTTGTCACGTGTCTCTAAATAATATTTGTCATAAATAATCGATGTCATAAATAATCACACATGTGTGATCTATGAATGTAGGTTACCAGGGCATGCCGTCATTTAACAATTGTGGTGCTACTATTTTTTTATTTTCCAAACGTTGAAGGTCGGCCCTGGCTTGCAGCAGAATCTAAACTTGCTCCTGAGGAGAGCGCAGCTTGAAACATGCTAGTCATTGAGATGTCTGCTTAGAAAGAATTCAAAATCTTATGACTTGCCATAATGTTGGCAAAGTTGTATTTTCTCTTGGTTTAGCATCAGTAGTTTCCTGCTAGCGCAAGTACTATTTATTAATGTATATTTATAGTCTTTAACTGCAGCTATCAAACAATGTACATTATCATTATTTCTTTATTATTCTGATGTTAGTCCCATATTGTCCATGTTTTTTTTAGTTAATATAATTTGTGTTTGAAATTGTAAATAATTATACTCTAAAACAATACTTTTGTTTTGAGAATTTGTAAATTGTAAATAATTATACTTTTCTTCATAAAGAAATACATTATTTCATAACTAATGTTTTGTCATTAGTTATTAAACTAATGACAAAACAAGTCTCTTGTTTTGTCATTAGTTTAATAAAGTTTTGGTTTCCTCTTAAAGACCAAGCCATACTTTTATTACCTTTCTGAAGACTGGTCCGGATCCTCGTCCCTAATTGATATGCCGACAAGGGTACCATGTCCCGGGGTAAAAGAGTAGCCGTTGCGTTGCATGTCTTGGGCCATTGTTTAATGGCGTAGAAATAACGATCATCTCCGGGTTTCTCTCCGGCTGTTGGTTCGTACCAGGCCTGCCTCAGCAAGGAAATCATTCAGCCATAAGTCACATTCAGCGTCTGCTTGTCATCTCTGAAATGTTAAACCATAACCACCCCGGAAAAAAACTCGTCTAGAAAACAACACAAATAGACAAGCGGAGAAGTAAGCATTGAGAGCGCTCTTCAAAAATGCAAATTAGCATAGCTCGTCCAACTGGTTGGTGTGAGAGAAAGGGACTGATCTTAAGATTCTTGTCAACAAAGAGATAGGTACCAACTGTCCGGCCTTTTTTTATTGATGACATGATTGAAATCGCTGCCAGTATTGATCGGTATTGTTTACAGGGGGAAAAAGAAAAGAAAGACAATGTGTTCTTCAGAAATGGAAATTACAAACTATGATTGTCCTAAGTTACAAAAAAATTAATAAATGAACACAATAAAGTATAAAGAAAAAGTATTGTATACAGATGTGTCCAGGTAATCTTAATCACGAGTTTTGAAATATCGTAAATTGCATTATTAACGCTTCTTTTTTTTATGGTATGTTTTGTGTCTGCATTCCAGTCTGACATGTACAGCATAGGTGTGTTGGCCCTGGAGCTGTTTCAACCCTTTGGGGCAGAGATGGAGCGAGTGTGCACCCTGGAGAAACTTCGAGAAGGAAGTCCAGCAACTCTCTCAATTGTAATCAGCGTAAAATATTCCTAATGACAAAACAAGTCTCTTGTTTTCTCATTAGTTTAATAAAGTTTTGGTTTCCTCTTAAAGACCAAGCCATACTTTTTTTACCTTTCTGAAGACCGGTCTGGATCCTCGTTCCTTATTTATATGCCGACAAGGGTACCATGTCCCGGGGTAAAAGAGTAGCCGTTGCGTTGCATGTCTTGGGCCATTGTTTAATGGCGTAGAAATAACGATCATCTCCGGGTTTCCCTCCGGCTGTTGGTTCGTACCAGGCCTGCCTCAGCAAGGAAATCCTTCAGCCATGAGTTACATTCAGCGTCTGAGGCCACAGGTTGTAAGCGCAAGGTATAACACAATGCAGAGAGGTTTCTCTGGTTTTAAGAACATATCCCGTCATGAAAGGATACAAATTTAAAAGGGCCGTTTTTTATTTTTGAAGAGCGCTCTCAATGCTTACTTCTCCGCTTAACTATTTGTGTTGTTTTCTAGATGAGTTTTTTTCCGGGGTGGTTATGGTTTAACACTGCTGTGGTTTTTAAATGCAGAAGTCGCAACTGATAACTTTTTTGATTGTGTTACACTTACGCCCACAACCGGATATTTAGGAGATGACAAGCAGCCAAATAGTTATAGCATGACCATATAAGATGACAGATTAGAGGCCTCATGTGAACTACAATTCTGAACATGACAAGGTGGCACATTTCAGGGATTTCAAGTAGCCAAGTAGTTGGACATGAATCTATGACATGATGAAGATAATAAAGATTCCCTAACCTCTTCAGAAAAAAAATATTGTGACCTGGAATGTGAAATGGTTCCATCTGCATGAATATACAGGATACTTGTATCCGCTGAGATGGTTTGGTTCATGTGTTGGTTCTACATTGCGATTCACTTCTGCATATTATAGGACATTCATTAGAACTCAGGGCTGTCAAGTGGAAATGAGACAGCTTGGTCTCACTGATTACAGTTATTTGGAAATTGCCGTTTTTTTTTTTTAAATGTACATTTACTTGTGTATGTTTTTTTTCTCTTTATTGCAAATATTAGGATCTCATCTGCGTAGTAGAGATGTATTACTTTAAGATAATTATATTTTATTTTACAGCCACCGAATATCTTCCTTCATGGTCAAGACAGTCAAGTCAGGATTGGAGACTTTGGTCTGGCCTGCAAGGATATATTGGTGAATGATCAGGATCCATTGCCGTTTGCCTCCAACATTAATGGTAAATACTACTTATCTAGCTCTTACCGTGATGCATTTTGTCGTTTTTTGTACGTTTAGCATTATACATGTTGATTATATTGTTTTCCATGAACATATTAATGTTTCCCCATTAGTAGTGTTTTGTGTCTATTTGTAGGGCGTCTTTGTAACCTCTTGACATTACCAGTAGATGGCAATGTTTTCGTTCAACATAACTATTTTTCTCATTTATTTTTACAGGTTCTCAGCATACAGCAGGTGTGGGCACATTTGTGTACGCTGCCCCAGAGCAACTAGAGGGCTCTTACTACAATTCAAAGGTAAATGTATTCTAAATCTGAGCTTTGCTCAGATCCTTAGCACATCCTTTAGCACCCAGAGATTTTAGGAATTCAAAGATCTCAATCACATTGTTCTGTTGCTTCACATTGTTCACATTTTGTGTCTGTATTCCAGTCGGACATGTACAGCATAGGTGTGTTGGCCCTGGAGCTGTTTCAACCCTTTGGGACAGAGATGGAGCGAGTGCGCATCCTGGAGAACCTTCGAGAAGGAACAGTCCCCGACTCCTTCAGCTATCGGTGGCCAATCCTGGCCAAGTACGTCACGCAGCTAACCAGCAAGGACCCTGGCGTCCGGCCCACCGCCAGCCAGCTCCTGCAAAGCGAACTCTTCAACAGTAAAGACTTGGTATGTATTGAGAGGTTGGAGGGAATAGGCCAAGCAGACACATTGGTTGGTTGGGTAAACCTTGCAGACTCCTAATGTAAACAAAAAAAACAAATATTGTAAGTTTACCCACCCAACTAACAAACATGGCCACTAGGTAATTAGGTGTATGGTGGATACAAACAAGTCCAGCAACTCTCTAAATTGTAATCAGCCTAAAATATTCCTATTGCTTCAAATGGAACAAAGTTATATATCATTATTTATCACTTCAAAAGGTATTTGAAGCAAGTAGGACTTCACTTGATTTCATTGAATACACTTAATTAATATCCATCGGGAATGTCAGTTTTAAAACAGTAAGAACTTTAAAGGTACTGTGCGTAGGATTCGGCAGCATCTAGCGGTGAGGTTGTAAACTGTGAACGACCATTCCCTTTCAAATGTTGTGGGAGAGGCTTCATGGCCTGTACTGTTCCAATGTGAAGTGATTGTCTATGACAGCATCAATTACCCAAGTGTCAAGTGATGAGATTCCTTGATAGACTTATCAATTATAGTAAGTTATTAAGTAATATTGCAACGATGCTAAACAGATTTAAACGCGTCCTCTCAGTAGCCGTTTGTCCGTTCTTGGCTGGTGTAGAAACATGGCGAGCTCCATGGGGAGGCTGTAGCTTTCCCCTGCTGAAGCTTTTCCCAGAGCTGTATCTTTCCCATAAAAAAGGTTATTATTTATTCATTATAAGATAACAAAACGGAACCAAAATCTTATTTTCAGGGGATTACACACTAACATACTTGAATCAGACATGAATATAATATTTAATTTCTGCAACGTCCGTTCCGCTAAAAGCACCAAATACTACACACTGTGGCTATAAAAAATCTACAGTGCTACCCAACCCTGAATGATATAATTCAACTCTGGGGTTTCCAATCCCAGTACAAGTTTGTAACTCAAATCTTTGTCTAGGTGATACATGGGCTTCAACGGCGGGTGGAGGAGCAGGAAGAGGAGATCAGTGTGCTCCGGAGACAAATCAGTGCGCTCCAGATCTCACAAAGCTCTCCTGGTGGTTCTGACATTAACACTGGACATTGAGAAACAACCTTGACTCAACAGACAATTCAAAGTATATTTATTTATGGCTCAACATGTTCAGCTACCTGGACCTTGCATTCATTCAGAATTGGTGGTGAAAAACACCCTGCATGACACTGTGTGTGTGTGTGTGTGTGTGTGTGTGTGTGTTTGGGGAAAATGCTTAATCTTACCTAATAAGATAGGTATAATGGTTTTAGCTTTATAATAAAACCCTTATCCAATTCTCATGTGGTGTTGTTGGGGGGGAAAGTAGCCAAATGAATGTATGCATGTCGTAAAGAAAGATATATAACGCAGTGATAGCAATTCATATGATGGTGATGGGGCATAATCTCAAGGAATGTTGTGTATAAGTGGCTGGATTCGTGTGTGCTTACAAAGTGAATAATCAAAATTAAGAATTTTATTTTTGAAGATCCATACTTCCTAATATGTATAGTTTGTATGTTTTTTCACGAGATTATACATGGGGAGATCTGGCGACTGGATACATCAGTCAAGTCCAGTGAGGGATGTATTCTTCTGCATACGCCTGTAATGAATAAAATAACCCGAAATGTGTTTTACATAACGCAAGTGACACAGTGTACCGGGAACTGAACCGAAAGAACACAGTATCTCTGCGCACGTTCGTGACGGTAAATTAAGCCAATCAGAAATCGTCTTTTATCGCAGACACCCGGATGTACCCGTGGGGCAACTGTCTACGTCATTGTTCACCGCCGGACGCCCGCTCGAAATAAGGGAATGGATTTACAACGACTATCAACACGTTTATAAAATGCGATAGGTGAGTTTATTTAAGTTTCCACCAGAGACCGATAGTAACGTAATGCAAATGTGTTATTGTAGAGTGCTCTGCGCGTTCAGATTGGCTGTGGTTGCCTTTCACCGGCTACCAGTCACTGAGTGTCATGTCGGAGGGAGCAGCGCAGCGAGCGCCACACAACACACCGGCGACGAGCCCCTCCTTGTGGAGGCTACTCATTCCGCACCGTACCACCCCTTCATCCACGCTATTCTGGCATTCAGTGTTATTTTCTTAAGGAAGCGGACACCATGTCATCGTGTTATTGTATCACATCGGGTACGGTCCGGTAGCTTCGCTCCGTGGCGTAGTAACAGCACTTCACATTGCACAATGGCAAGGTTAGCTCTGCCCCCACCGCCGCGCTAGCATTGTTCGCCGTTACCATGGTGTTTGTGGCAACGCACACAGCACACCTCGCCTACTCAGTTGCGACCAAAACACCAGAAGGTACACTTGAACACCCCCCTCCTTGTCTGTGCAGCGCCAGGGCAATGATTCTTTCATTATGTATGAATAATTCACAGCGTTGCGTGCCGAGGCCTAAGGGAAGTAGCTAGCTGTGAAGCCCTAGTAGCCGATGTGGGCCAGTCTGCTACGGCAGGTGGGAGGGGACAGCTGCCGTAAAGGGGAGGCTGTTCAAAGCACTGCCGGATGCTGCACAAGCAGGGCCGCTGTTCTAGGACCCTCGTTTTTCAATGCCTTCAGGAAGCGTTTTTTTTGTTGGAAGCACAATACAAAGCTAACCTAATGCCTAACTATATCGAAAAATACATGAACTTAACCATGTATAACCTAATTCCTTGACCTAACCATCTCTATCCTAAACGTAACGATCTCTAGCATAATACCTAAACCAAACCAGCTCAAATGCGTAATGTTTTAATGGGACCCATTACCGTAACATATTTTTCAACGCCATCATCAGATTAAATAATTCGCCTTCGCGTGCGCCTTTAAGTCATAGAAACCTAAACCATAAAACAAGGGTCCTATAAATGCGGTCCTGAAACTGCAGCGTCGGAATTTGCAGGGACATAGTATTGGACGTTAATGTTTTTCTCTCTCCGGCATACTACTGCAATTGGATTACAAACCGAAATCCAACGTTGCTCCTTGGATAGTGAGAAAGCAAACATTTTTATGCTACGTTGTTTTAAGGGGTATTTAAATGTAGTACAATTATCTTACATTGGCACATATTAGTTTGTCAGCAGTAGTGGTCAACTCTGCTGTGTTTGTTCATTTTCCTGTATTTTGGGGGGATTTTTTATTCTTAATCAAGTATCCAAATCATGTATGCTACATTATCAACAGTAATTATTGATAGGTTAATGATTGAATGTCCTATAAACTTGGTCATTCTCCGGCCTTGTTTTTAACACCAACGTTTGAAAGTGAAACTGTTCTGCTCAGTTACGCAAATTAAAAGCGAAAACCATATCTTCTTTTGCATCTTTAGACATGTCAATCATTCCAAACTGTAAAACTCAATTTTATACTGTACAGTATCATAGCGATTGTTCCTTGTCTTAAAGTCCATTAAACCATATTAATATTTCTGCTTCTATATTTCTCTTCCCCCTTCCAGCGATGAACAATGACCATAGTTGACAGGTCCTCAGAGAAGTCTGACCTTGAGTCAGTCGGGGTCAAGCACGCCGCCTTCACAAGTGGAGACGTGGGGATGGACGGCAGCTGTTCCAGCAGCTGGGGAGTCGGCCCCGCCATGCCCGGTGACTCCCCAAGGGGCAAGGCCACGGTGGGCTGCCGGGGCCCAACGCCGGGGGCCACGGTCTTCAGCAACAGCCCCCACTCCATGGAGCGGCCTAAGGAGCCGGGTAAGAGCTGGGTGGTGCCCGCAGCCGAACCACGGCCATGCATGTTGATTATAAATACAATATAAATGTCATTCAAACTTGTTGAATAACAGATGGAAATATGCAAATTGACTCAACTCAATATGTCTACGACGATGTTGAGTTCCATGCGACTCTTTCACCGGATCAGTCTTGTCATCTACAGCTGGCAAGCTGGGCGATCTCTAATGCGTCATGGCTTTGAGGCGTTGTGTTTATTATTTGGCTTTTTGTGTTTTGAAGTTGTGACAGTGAGGTTGGCTATCAGTCCTTCTCATTTTGGTACAGCATTAAAGAGGCACAGGTAACAGACGTGCTGAGGCAAGCAGGGTGGCATGGCGTTCCCCTTTTAGAAAGAACATTAAACACAGACAGATGGAGTGATGCACTACGCAGGACTTATGCACTGTTGTTATGCAGACAGACCTTAGCCCGTAGTAACAGGCTGAACTCATTATCTAATTACCACTCCCAGGCTGACCCTGTTATGTAACCAGGCTGGGCCCTGATTGGAGGACATGGATCAATTGGCCAAATGCATGACCGGAAAGGAGTTTTGATTCTACACGTTTGCACTCTCCCCCGGGTATTACCGCTTTATAGGTAATATCAGGGGACTAACAAAATGATTTTTAGCAGGAAATTATTAGGAACTACCTTGTTTCCTCCACAATGGGTATTCCTGTTCTTGGATTAGGCAGTGCTATGCCACAGTCTACTTGTCCAACATGCGTGATGTATGGGACTTCGCTTCATCTGAGCCAGCTGTCATCCTGCCGCCGCCGCCGCTGCCGCTAGGCCGTCAACAAGGCAGCATTCATGTGTTGCTTGCTCTGCGTGTAAAGCGACGGTTCTGACAATGGCGCGGGTGTCTGTCTGCGGATGTTGCGGCTGCGTGCAGTGGTGATGACCGGTGGGGATGGCATCGCCCTGCCCCAGAAGGTCCTCTTCCCCCCCGAGCGCCTCAGCCTGCGGTGGAGCCAGGCGCAGCGAGTGGGCGCGGGGCTCCAGAACATGGGCAACACCTGCTTCCTCAACGCAGCGCTGCAGTGTCTGTCCTACACCCCGCCGCTGGCCAACTACATGCTGACGCAGGAGCATTCAAAGACATGTAAGTGGACCGTACTCAGTCCCTCCTGGGGGGCCTCCCCAAACTCTTTCTGGTGTCGGGGGGTGTAGAGACCCATGGGAGGCTAGAAAAAAGCAGGATAAGAGGTGGGATGTACTTTATTAATCCAAGACTGGAAAGTGGGGTTAGTTTGACTGATTGTGATTATTGTTATGCCTCTCTGTCTCGAGAGACATGTTTACTTCTCTGCTATATCTAGAGACATGTTCTCTGTACTCTGTGTTATTTATTCATTTGATTTTAATACTCTTTTTCCCTTTCCTGTGGTAGGTCATGAGCCCGGGTTCTGTATGATGTGCACCATGCAAAACCACATCATACAGGCCTTTGCCAATACTGGAAACGTCATCAAGCCTATCGTGGTCCTCAACGAGCTGAAAAGTACGGTTTGTTGTTTTGCAGGACACTTGCATGCCACAGCTTTATTAGTTATTAACATCTAAAAACAAGAAAGAAAATCCTTGCCAAATGTATTTGGGTCGTTATTCTATATTTTCTGTTCTAGTCATCTCAACCACTCTCCAAGTTGCTGTAAATCCCGACTTGTTTCCAAACCCAAGTGGATAGTTCTCTTCACAGTGGGCGTGACTCTCTAACGTTGTGTGCTCTTGGCAGGGATTGCTAAGCACTTTCGCTACGGGAGTCAGGAGGATGCTCATGAGTTCCTGCGCTACACAGTGGATGCTATGCAAAAGTCCTGCCTGCCTGGTACAAAGTACGTACTTTCATGCAAACATATAGTGTGGGGACATGACAGTTTGAATATACTTTCGGTTGCATTTTTAACAACTCCAATGGGAGGCATATGTTCAACCTGTTTCTGACTGTGCCCATATTGCAACCTTGTAGATCCCTACATATGAGGGCAGATTATTGATTCTGCCCTAACTGGTTTGTTATAGTACTGGGCGGATTTGACAAGACCAGAGGTTACTATTGTAATTGTTGTTGTTTTTTTGGAGATCTGCAATGATTTATGTTTGACTCACCCTCTCTTGAGGTGTACACTGTTTTTAAAATTGGGCATTTGTAGCAGTGTTTGTAGTTTTAGTGGTGCCTTAACGATTACTCCCACATCGTAAAACTCTTCTGCCATGTTACTGCATAATTAAAGAAAGACATTTAAATAAACCTTTAACAAATGTAATGAATGGGTCTATTTTTTCAAAGGTACTCCCAGGTTTGTCATTGCCTCGATAATACTGAGACATACTAATGTCATCAATCTCTTCCAGGCTGGACAGGCAAACACAGGCAACCAGCTTCGTCCATCAAGTCTTTGGAGGGTACTTAAGGTCCAGAGGTGAGCTGTTTGCCAGTACCTTTTCTTCAGTGATAATTAAACAGAGCAGGGCTCCAGAAGAACACTGTGGGTTGATTTTGGGCTGGGTGGCTGCACCACCATAGAGGCTAGTATCAGCGTACGGCTGAGCCTGGTTCTAACCCCAGCAGTGAAGGATGCTGTGGCAAGGGGACTGTCAAATAATGTCTAGTAAATATTATTGAAAGCATTCATACAGAAAGGCTATAAATATATATAATTGTTTTTATGATCTAGTCATTGGCGGCCAGGCACTAACGGAACACCCCGGCTTTTTCTTTCCTCCACAGTGAAATGTTTAAACTGTAAAGCAGTCTCTGACACGTTTGACCCTTTCTTGGACATTACTCTGGAGATCAAGGTATGCCATTGAGCTCTAAAACCCTGTTCTCTGCCAACCATGCAATGGATCTATACTGTATCTGTTTGTGTTGGACACTTGTGTTTATATTCCCCTTTGTTCTCTCCCCGCAGACCGCTCCCAGTGTGGGCAAGGCCCTGGAGCAGTTTGTCAAGCCGGAACAGCTTGAAGGGGAGAATGCCTACAAATGCACCAAGTAAGCCACCAACCAGTCCTTCCATCCGCTCTTCCATCTTTCCCTCCACGACACATTCTCTCTTAGGAGCAGAGACAGACGTCCGGTCTTAACATGTTCTTTGACGCGTTTGTCTTTCAGGTGCAAGAAGATGGTCACGGCCTCCAAGAGATTCACCATCCACCGCAGCTCCAACGTGCTCACCATCTCACTCAAGCGCTTCGCCAACTTCAGCGGAGGCAAAATCACCAAGGTGGGCGCCCGTCGTGAAATCCCACACCTGGCTGTGGACGAGGTGGCGTTTGACCGCCGTCTGTACGGCCCTTAACACGAGTGAGGGCGAGTGTCTCTAAGTGCGTGTGTTTCTTCTCGTTCTCCAGGACGTGAGGTACCCAGAGTACCTTGACATGCGGCCCTTCATGTCCCAGAGCCAGGGCGAGCCGCAGGTGTACGGTCTGTACGCCGTGCTGGTCCATTCTGGCTTCAGCTGCCACGCAGGACACTACTTCTGCTACATTAAGGTATTGAGGCACTTTTGCTTTCTTTTTTATTGAGAGGTGATAATGCATGCTAAAGTTCTTTCTGTTAAGCAGTCTTCATAAATTGTATGAAGGATGCCTACATTGATCGGTTTGGATTTAAATGTTGCTTTGTCAAAGTCGAATAGAAAGTTATAAATGTCCATCAAGTGAGATTCATAAGATGAAGTCGGTGTTGTCGGCCAAATACCATGTCAACATTGTCTAGAGGTGGTGTTAAGGGGTGTGTGTGTGTGTGTGTGTGTGTGTGTGTGTGTGTGTGTGTGTGTGTGTGTGTGTGTGTGTGTGTGTGTGTGTGTGTGTGTGTGTGTGTGTGTGTGTGTGTGTGTGTGTGTGTGTGTGTGTGTGTCTCGCCGGGCGTGCCAAGCCGTCATCTAACCGGCTGGGCTGTGTAAAAAGGCCTTGTGTGTGTGGTACTGCAGCTAACCTTACTACCCTCCTCTCTCCTGTCATCACAGGCCAGCAACGGTCAATGGTATCAGATGAACGACTCCTCCGTGTCCATCAGTGACATCCGATCGGTGCTGAACCAGCAGGCCTACATCCTGTTCTACGTCAGGTGAGCACGCCTGGCCAACCGGCTGACACGCCCTCGTACAGGGACAAAGGATTACAGTATTTAACGTGTATCAGACATGTTCCCTGCAGGGTACTTCAGGGGGGTACAACCGCGTTGATTGCGCCGTGGCTGGATGGGATTTCATATCCTTGCTTCATCTATAACGTTGATAGTGAACCGGTTGGCACGTACAGGCCCTGGCTCTGACCCGAGTGTCTGTGGTCTGTGCTCCCCAGGTCCGGCGAGGCTAAGAGCGGAGGGGAATACGCTCATGCGACCGTGGGTAACCCCGGCCAGTCCTCGCCGCGCCCGGTGGTCCTACCGCGCATCAACACCGCCCCCCGGCACACGTCCACAGGCTTCATCGGCCCGCAGCTGCCGCCACACATGGCCAAGGTACCGCCGGCCCCTCACTGTGCGCTGTTGCTCAGGAATTGTGTACGACCAGAGGGTCACGTGACCCTGTATAATCCGATGTATCACCATGTGTAATTGTTAAATGTGCTCCTCAGAACTCCCTCCACCTCAATGGCAACGGACCGCTGAGGGAGTACCCGTCGAGCTCCAAACTAATCACCAGCAGTGGTGGCATGGGGAAACCCGCCCACTGCCCATCCGCCTCCTCCTCTTCCTCCTCCTCCTCCTCCTCCTCCTCCTCCTCGACATCCTCCCACACGCTGACCCGGCCCACGGTGATCCCTGACTCGGACAAGAGGCAGAAGCTCTCCTTCTTCATCGGCCAAGGCAAGCAGGCCCGCCCCTCCTCGTCCATCTACGGACAGCCGGCCTCCTCCTCCTCCTCCTCCTCCTCCTCCTCCTCCTCTTCTTCCTCGGCGCAGCCTACCTCAGACGCCCCCCGCTCGGACCTCCACTTTGTCCCGCGGCAGCTCCACCACGCCAACGGCTCGTCGTCGGGCAACGGCGACTACCACCACCGCCGCGGCAACGGCAGCGGCCCGGCGTCTTTCCTCGTGCCCTACGACCACGAGTCGTCCGAGGAGTCGGACCAGGAGACGGCCGCGGCGGCGCTGGAGAACGGCGGCGGCGGCATGGCCCAGGCCCGCCTCAACGGGAGGAGCGGGGCGGGGCACGCCGTCTACGGGCCGGCGCCGCGGCCCACCAACGGGGAGGCGGGGGCGCCGCACCACAACGGGCAGACCAACGGCGTGGCCAAACCCGGCCACAACGGGCACCGCAACGGACACCCGAAGGTCAACGGGAACGGCGACGCCCCACACACGGTAGCGTTGGCGTGCTTTGATGGCGGATGTTTAGGGCAGGGTCTCCTAGGTTACGGGTCTTACTGTGGAGGTGTGGTCGTAGCCTGAATGGAATTGTGAGACGTCTCGTGTTTTGTGTGTTTCAGACCAAAGCCGTGAATGAGGGCAGATCGTGCCATGCGACAACCAACGGCTCGACGTCCGACCACAGTCAGCCAAGGTGAGATCACCCACGACCCTCTTCCATGACTGGACTAATGGAGGCTTTTCCACTGCTGCCTATAAGCCAGGCACCGCGCCTCTTCAAAGTATATAGGTGTTAAAAGAATTATGATGACTATGCACTTCTGTTCATGGCATCTTCTGCTAATTTGACAGAACATACAGCCTACTTTAGCCTAATTGACTATACTTTGGGGTAATATAGTATACCGTAATTAATACAGTACATTACTTTGAAACTGAACCGTGGCTGGCCTCAGAGATGGAGAGCCCCTTCTTTCCCATTATGCACCGTATTCACAGCCGATCATCCATCCTCATACCGTGAGGTTCCTATCGATTAAGAGTTCACACATATTCAAAAAACTTGTGAATGACGCATATTGGCGTATAAAACAGCGAGAATACACTACCGACGTGCACCTACGCGAGCAGGCATGCGGGTAATCCCTGCCTTGTTTTTGTGTACTACCCTAAAGCACGTAAACTTTACAATGGAAAACCAAAGTCCACAATCAGTGCTCCGCAGTAAAGCAATTTAAGGCAGGGTGTCTATTGCCGGGATCTAGCAGGTAGTCCAAGTAACCGCGGGTGATAACTGCAGGGTTAGGGTTGGCATTAATATAATTAGTTAATATGTAAGCGTAATGTAATTGCTGTAAGCCTACTTAAGGTGCTGTAGGTAAGATCTATACCAATATGATCGAAGTGCTATTATTTGAGTGAAATGTGTTGTGAAATGCCATAGCCATCAGTCAGCTAAATTAGTGAGTGATATGTGTGAATATCTGTTTCTTGACTGCTGTATGATAAAATGTAGCTTCATGACCGCTCCCCCCCCCCTAATTTCTGACCAATCAGGGCATCTCTTCTCTTCTCTAATTGGTTTGGAGAATCCATCTTCTCAATCACATGCTCTCACACAGCGTTAACATAGCTTCACCAAAGGTGCGTGAATGCAACACTTTACAACGGCAGAGAAACATAGGGAGGGAGGGATTGCTTATTTTGGTTGTTGATTTAAAAAGTCATGCCCGCTTTTGCTCTGGTTTTCCTCCTCTGAATTATTGCCTACAGCAGCCTCTTTATCCTGTTTTTATACAACATTTATAATGCACAGGTTTATTATTTTTAAAATCCATGATTGTTTGACAGAGAGAATTTGAGTCGCCTCGGAACAATGATTCCACTGTTCACATTTTGGCTGCAGCACATTCCCCTCCACTTAACTTCATTTGCCAGAAACCCCGGTAATGTCATCCGACTGTCTAACTGTTGTCTTTCACTTGACTCTCCAGCCAAGAGAGCCATAGCGCTGCCCCTGCCACCACCACCACCGCCACCCAGGGAAACTCTTCTCGGACCCCGGCGGCCGCCTGTGAAAGCCAGCCCCCCGCGCCGCTGGACCCCACGCCCAAACATACAGCGGCCTCTGACGCTGGCCCTCCGTCTGCAGCCCCCGGGGCCCGGGGCCACGCACCGGCTCCCAGGTCCTCCGCTGCCTCATCCTCCCTCTCCTCCGCCTCCTCTTCCTCCTCCTCGTCCTCTTCCTCCACACACCAGGAGACTCCTCCCTCGGAGTTACCTCCTCCTCCTCCTCCTCCTCCGGCGGCGACCCCGGGGCCCGCCGCGGCCCCACACAGGGTGGGCAGCGGAGGGGGGAAAGAGCAGCAGCAGCAGCAGCCAGGGCCACCGCCGACCAACGGCCAGGCCCCGAGCCCCACTGGGAGGCCCGAGGGCGCTGAGCCCCAGAACCCAGCCAAGGCCGGCCCCAGAGGGGAGGAGAGGGAACGCCGTGGTTCCCGGGACAGGGAGCGGGACCGGAGGTACTCGTCGGACCGGGGAGGGCGGGACTGGGACCGCCGCGGCCGTAGCCGGGAGAGGGACTCGGACGGCGACCCCCGCTACAAACGGGACCCCCGCAACCCTCATCACCACCACCATCACCCCCGGTCCTACCGAGAGCGCTCGCCCGTGCGGGACCGCCACCACCGGGAGCGGGACTGGGAGTGCGAGCGGCGGTGGGAGCGCACGGCGCACCACCCCCGGGAGCGGGACCGCGACCGCTGCTCGCACCACTACCACCGGCAGCGCTCCAGGGGGGAGGAGCGGGACCGGAGGGCCCGCGAGGAGCCGCCCCGCCGGAGGAGCCGGGAGGGGAGGAGCCGGGAGGGGAGGAGCCGGGAGGAGAGGAGCCGGGAGGGGAGGAGCCGAGAGGAGAGGAGCCCCTTGCGGGACAGGGAGCGCGACGCCGCGGCCCCCACCAAGACCAGGGCTTCCCCGACGCCGCCTCCCCTCTCTCCGCCCAGACGGGCCCCCAGCAGGGAGGGCCCCGAGCGCCGGGGCGACGCGCCTCCTCTGAGCGAGGACAGGGAGGACAGCCAGGAGGCGCAGCGGGCGAAGAAACACAAAAAGAGCAAGAAGAAGAAGAAGTCGAAGGACAAAGAGAGGCACCGGGACAGCGGGTAAGCGCCCGTTGAGTCGACCTGTATTGTTGAGCCCTTCAGTAAACACTTCGCAGGATGTACGAGTGTGACACCGCCTCATTTGTTTCATGTTTGTTTGCCAATGCTTTTGGTAACAAAAACAACCTGTTCCTGTCGGCCCTCAACAGGAACTCTGAGGAGGAGTCTGACAAGGAGGGCCGGTCCTCCAAACACAAGAAGAAGAAGAGGAAGAGGAGGCACGACAGCGACAGCGAGGCGGAGCGTACCCCCGACGGCCAGCGCAAGGCTCGCAGGGTCGGCGGCGAGGAGGAGAGAGCCGAGGGCGGCAGAAGGCGGTGTCACGGCGATGACGGTCACAGAGGCCATTCGCCGGAGAAGAGACGGCACGCCGGTGAAGGCGCCAATGACTCCCTCGACCGACGGCTCGGGTCTTCGTCGCAGAACCACAACGGACACGCAGGTACGACCGCCACGCTGAGCTGAACTGAACACGCAGCCGTCACACTCATCCAACTGCTTTACTCAGAAATATGAAAATGATTTTTTTAGGTAAATGACACAAAATAAAATCACACTTTGCATAATTTGTAGTTATAAATCATGTCCATTTATCATCCACTTTTGGTATGGTGTAATTGATTTGATTGTAGCAATTGATGAATTGTTTTTAATGTCATTCGTTTTTTAAAGCTAATGGTTGCAACGGAGTTAACGGAGGTTCCCAGTCGTCCTCCAGCAGCCTGTGCAGCTCCACACCCCTCTAACGCAGCCCTGCTGCTGCCACTGCTCCAGTAAGCAGCCCCCCCCGCTGGGCCCCGACCCTAAGGGTTTACCGTTGATCTTCTGCTCAACAGCCGCCCTGCGAAATCTCTCAATCCTCTCTTCTTTCTTTCAGACCTGGGAAATACTGTACAATACTTCTATGATGGGGTGAAAGAAAGAAGAAAACTGTCAACAGCAAAGGAATGAAACTCAATCCCCCCCCCCCCACACACTTTTTTTGGACGTGGTGCTTAATCAATGGGAAGACACTGAACTTTGACCCGCCGATTTATTTTGCCCAAATTCTGTACACTTCTGGTTCACACGCTTTCACTAAAGAAATATCTACGACGGGAATTAAAAGATTAATATATACTTGTACAAATGCAAACAAAGGACAAAAAGAACCCAATACCCCGACGCTTACACATCTCAGCTGCTGCTCAGTGGAAGACTCAGGAATATATATATACATATATATATATAAATATATATATATTTATATATATATATATATAGATTACACACACGCATAACCATGGTAACATCCATCTACTTCAGTCAAACAACCACAATACGGGGGAAAATAAGCGAACAAACGAACAAGCTAGCAAATACTGATGCGTCGCCTTGGAGATAAACTGCTGTACCGTTGCAAGGTGGCATGCAAGTTTCTTTTTGAAAGATGTCACCATATCTACATATCGATACTGGCACCAGAAGGATTTCCAGTTTTTATTGTTTTGTATTTAATTTAATCGCTATGGCAACAGACTCATGGATGGAAACTTTCGGGGGTGCTGAGAGGGACAAATTAAGGATGCCGCCACACGTTACCCTGGACACACTTGACGGCCATTCCCTCCCCTTTGTTTGGTTTTTCTCCCTTAAAGCTTTTTTCGGTTTCCCCGGTTTCCCCAACTGCCTAAGTTTCCATTGTATTGGATTTTCGTCTGTCGTGGAGGTGTTCTTGAATTGTTGTTGTTGTCCCTTCTCCCTGCCCTCATCTTTCTCCTACTTTCTTTACTCTATTTCAAGCATTCAAAAAAAAAGCATAACAAAAAAAAATCTTTTACTATATCATGGATGTGGAGATTTTGTTTTCTTTTTTGGGTGTTTGATTTTACACGTAAAATACAGTTTTGTTTCTTCTAGCACCTCTTGAGAAAGAATACTGTGAATTTAATGTCTGAACTGTACTATCAGTTGTTTTTATACATTACTAGTCCTGTATCAGGATTATCAATAGGTTATCTTTATGTTGATGTCGTTGCTTGGTTTGTTTTTAGAATAACCACACCATCATTTATTCCACATTCTATAAACGCAAGTCAACTATAGGTATGTTGTTTTGATTTTTTTCCGTTCTTCTTTTTGTTTACTCGAGAAAAAAAAAAGTCATGGTAATGTCATACCCTACATTCAACAATAGCATGTCAAGATTTATACATTGTACATGGTATATAAAAATGCCTTAAAATACATTTGTTAATATCAGAAATTGTAATTGTCTTTCTCTGACTTTGTCTCCAAAATCAAAGTGAAAGTACTGACTTATGTCAACAGTTTCAAAGTGCTCTTGGCTCCATTTGTGCCGCAGCTTAATTCAAGACCCCCATTTTGACAATAACTTGACGCTATTGGTATGCAAAACTTGAGTAACCTCTTGATTGTGGTCTTTCTGTAGGAGTTCCTGTTGGACACAAATACAATGACTATAGTTGATGTTCAATTGGAAGAAATAAATGATTACTTTTTCTTTTAATTGTCCAGAATGAATACAGGTCTGAAAGACGAATGAATTAGTCTACTTTGAGTTTCAGTAAAAACCAAATCAATATCTGTATTCTTTACATTGGCACAACCTCAGGTGAAACAATCACAACAGGCATTCTCGTCTGTTCTACATTTGTATATATTAGATGTATGTTATGCTTGTAATGGGTGATGAACATCCAACCTAGTGGTGTAAAAGGGGGCCCGTTGATACTGACAGATATAAATGTGTTACATCTTCTCTCCATGGTACACAGTAAAAGGCGCTATTAAAGACAACCGCAGGGTTTGGTTTGTTGGTGTTGATGTGATGGACACTTGGATTGATTCTGGACTTCGGGCGCCTGTTTTTCTCTGATTCAGAAGAGGATATTTAATAGTGTAAACCAATTAAACCAAACCAGAAATGGAACCAAGGGGAGGGCTACCACCATGACTATTGTGCTAACTCCTTAATCACAAACAAAAAATGCAGACTACCATATGTACATATTATATACATGAGAAATGTAAAAGAAAATAACTAATTAACCTTTTTGTTAAGGATAATTACCTTAAATAAATACTGAAAGGAAATTGACTTGGGTGTTCAGTGCATGAAATAAACTTAAAATGACTGTACAGAATTATACATGGTTTAGCAGCTTTTTTTAAAAAAGATTGAAGTAAACCCACTTTAGAGAAACGTTTCATGTATATTTTAGATTCTTATTATCCAGCCCTTGTTCAGTTCCATTTATTTTTGGTGGAAATAAGTATGGGAAAAACTCTTGCATCCAAAGTAAATTATGCATCCTTGATCTCGTTGCTGAGGAGCTCAAATTAGTGAAGTGAATTTGTTCCTTTATTTTTTTTTTCACTCACTTGGTTGTACTCAGCCGTCCCCGGTCTCCGCTAGATGGCGATAGATCCGCAGCAGGTCAAAGACAGACATGGCCCAAGAAAGAAGGTTAGGAATCTGATAACTAGCAAGCTTCTATGGGGTCAGAGCATGGGTCAGCGTGTCAGAACAGTCTCATTAATAATGAATGCACAGAGAAGGATTCACAAATGTATTTTGTGATTTATATATAAATTACTCTCTTCTCACAAATACATTTCAATGCACACACAAATGGATATCGGTATGAATAAATGTAAAATAAATCCATCCGTTTCACAAACACATTTCGCTCCTCTGCCGCAGCTCGCCTGCCAAGTGGTTTTCTTAATTAGTTAATTGGTTGCATCTGGTGCGTTTTACTTAAGAGGGAACCGGACAGTGCGTTGGTGTGCTCTAATGTTTGGCAGTGTAGCGTCTCCCAAACGCGGTATGTTGTGTTCCCAGAAACCAAAACGTGTGTGAAGACTTTTTGAAGTAAAGAGGAGCATCTCGTGTGAACCTGATGTGAGTAGAGTTGTGTGGCAAAGCACAACTGTCGTGACTTGTATGTTGAATATAAATCACAGATAATGTGTGAAGGGAATCGGGGATTGTATTGGTTTAACTCATTTGAAATTTAAATGATGATTCTACGCCTGAAAGTAACATTTTAGGGACTATACATTCAAACTTGTCAAAGTAAAAGGTAAATCACTTGACTAATGACGGTCAAATAATTAGTATAACTTGTATTAAAAAGCTTGATTAGTTAATTATCTTAATCCTTATTTAAAAGTTGGATGATCCCATAGGACCTGAATTTGTATTGTCAGTCATTTATCTGATTTAATGGAGATGGTAGATGTTGAACTGTGGGACAGTGCCCAAGTTTGGGGACCATGAGTAAACTGTTACTTCCTTCAAAGGTCCATCATGGATATTTAACTGCAGTTCTGTGAGTATCCCGACTTAACCATGAAGATGAACTGCAAACTGTAAGTCTTCCGTTTCTCATTACTCTTGGGCACATTGATGTGTTTTGGCTTCCTGGTGAGTTAACCCGTTACCTGAAGGTTGATCTGAGTAGTAAGTGTTTATTGGTTCATGGGTTAATTAGGTGTTTGGTTTATGTTGGTTTTAATGATTTGTTAAAATGGTTACAGGCTCCAAGTTATTGTTGTAGGCTGGAGTAATGGGTTGGGTTCTGATATCTTCAGTCTTCTTTCCAGCTACTTTCCTGAGCTCTGCATCTTCAACACATAAGTGTTGCTTCACTGAGGAGGGTGTGGTCTGAGTGAGCAGAGGTGCATACTAGGATACAGAGCTGTCTCAAGTCTACAGGTCTGTAGACACGCCCCCTCAGGGGAAACCGAGTGTTTGAGAAACCGTCGTGACGTCAGTTACATGGACTGGAATGTTCTTTAAGATGGAGACCGGGATACAGAAGGAGGAACACCAGGGGGAGATGAGGGGGCTCCTCATCTCAACGACTTAAACACAACTTCATTCTGACACAGAGAACCATGGAACACATTCAACAGTCCCCTCCAGGCATTGTGACTCCTCAGGAACAGTTTCATTTCCAAGAAGGTCTTATTTGGGGCCATCCCCAGATGGATCCTGCTCCTCAAGAAACACCCCCTCCACTGGGTGGTCTTCTGAACAGATGACCTCCTACCTGTCCTCAGGCTGACTAAAGCTGCACCGTTTGCATCTGTGAAGGCCCCTCATTCAGGAAACCACTGGACTACAAAGACATGACTTCAGAGACGTTGAATAAACCTGGGACACATTTGGGAGACACCAAGCATAATCCATCACCAATGTGGGACGCCACTGAAGAATGTTGTACATAATTTGCGTCTCTGGAGACATTGGTTGTTCTGTTCTGGGTGCCCTGGCAGGAGAGCTGGGGGTGGATGATGGAATGTTATTTGGCATGAGGTTTTTACCCTGCATGATTGTTTGGCCTTTTATGGCTCAGTGGTGTGTGTGTGTGTGTGTGTGTTTTGGGTTTGGCATGAGATGGATGTTTTTTGAACATCGCTAGGGTTCTACTGTTTGTCTCCCACACACGCCTGGCATGGGGTTCTACGTGTCTTTGGTTCCACCTGGCATGGGGTTCTACGTGCGTGTCCTTGGTTCTGTGTGTGTGTGTGTGTGTGTGCCCGGCTTTCTTTGACAGTGATAATGTTCATACGGGGGTCTGTGTGATTGGCTTGGGATATTGGAATGGTCAAATAAATCATACCTGATGGACGGCCACACGTTTACTTAAGGGCCTCCAGTAGACATGAAGAGCCCTGAGTGACGCTCCGGAGCGATATCCAACACACTGGGCAGGAAGGAGAGTATCCAAATCAAGTGTAAAAGGCTGCAAGCGGCGTGTTCAGATCAGTAACTTCAAACTAGGACTACACCAATCAGGATCAATGGAGGACGGACACCTAAAGGCATTCCACAAGGAGAGTCTGAAGTTGGATAGGGACCTAAATGGGTATTCAAGATGACCTTCAGACCTGTAATGAGACGGCTCTTCCTACCTGGCTGGATTGATGGATAGCCCTGTGGATCTTGTCTTGCTCTCAGTTGCACGTCATCTCAAGGATTAGCTGAACGATTGGTTCCCTTAAATCAGAATCAATCTGGGAACTCCAACTAGTGCGCTCTTCGAGCTGAAGTTGTGCTCTTCAGCTGAGGAGGTAAGGAAGCCTTCACTGGGGCTTCAAGGTGTAAAGAGGATGTTTTAAAGTGTTCCATGGTACTCTGAAGACCGTTGTTGTGTTCAACTGGCTGAGAGGAAGAACCCTCACATCTTCCTCTTGGCCTTTCTCCTCTGAGAATCCTGGCGCCATCTAGAAGGATATTCCAGCTCATGTAACTGATGTCACGACAGATTCTCAAACACTTGGTTTCTCCTGAGGGGCGTGTCTATAGAACTGAAGACTTCAGACCGCACTGTATCCCAGCATGCATCTCTGCTCACCCAGACCACACCCCCATGAGTAGGATGCAACACTCTAGTGATGGAGATGTAGAGTTTTATAAGTAACGAGGGAGCAGACAAAGGTGATTAGGACACAATGGCATATCAAGTCTGTAAATCTTTAAACCATGAAGATGGTTGGATAGTTCAGGAATTGGGCTTCTTTTTATCATGGGCAGTCCTTTCACTCAGATGCCCACATATCACTGGACCTGTACATGTGTTGGCTGGTTGGCATGAGTTGCTGTTGGTGATGAGGCGGTCAGGGTGACGTTGCAGGGCTATGGTCGAGCTCAACGTTTAGATTTGCTCTGCATGGTTTGTACCCTGAATAATCTAGATAATTGTAAAATGTACAGGGTTTTGTATTGAATGATTTTAGGTTTAAAGTCGTTGTGGGTCGTACATGGTAGTTTGGTTCTTCGTACGGTTTTGAGTGATATAACTTGTACACACTGGGTGCATAATAATGTAAAGGTACACTGAATATTAATGACCAACAGCAACAAACAGATCACATCAAGGTAAGTCTGTTGGCTGTGTTTTAATGAAGACCATCGCTGGACTTCAGGATCTTCCTCCGTTCAGCTCAAGGTGAGGCGCTGGTTCTGTTTTTTCTTTGGTTGGTTCCGGCCGGAATGTTCGTATTCCAGTCGGACAGTTTGTGCTTCCCGCCGTGGAAGGTTCTGAGTGCGGTCACTTATTTAGTCCCAATGGTTAGCATCGAACGTTGTAGCCTTGACAACCATAAGTAACCACCTGGCAGTTAGTTGGACGGGAGTCCCCTGAGGGAATCTGGCGGAACGTTCTGGATTGTATTTGCGTGACCTCGAGCCGTTGCCAACGGAAACTATTTTTCAGTCGTTTCCATTGGGAATTGTTGTCCCTTATCTTAAACTTAAATTTGATATTAAATACATACTGACACGTACGTCGTACAATATGTTTAATTTCCGATGGTTGCGCCGTACTTTTAACCACGTTGACGTGATGGGACTCTCTCTGCGTACTAAACAGCGTTGTACTTGCGGGCCCATTTTGGTGAAGGCTGAAAATCATTTCAAGGTGGAAGACAATTTGACATTTCTTCAACGGTACCCAGCACCTGAATATGGCTGAGTTGAGTATATTTGATTTAACATCGATACGGTTTAGTGTTCTTTGTTCAGCTTTTGTACGTTCTAAATATCTGCTGTCATTAATTGCCACAGAAGTTAAACCCTACCCAATGGAATGACGTTAAACAACGACTTTGGTGTAGAGTTACCAACTGGATAATATCAAAGCTAAAATAATGGCCATCCTTCCCACATGTTACAGTAGAAGATACTCTAGAACTGTACAAGGTTAAATAGGTAACATGTAGTTTGTCCCAAGGTGTCTGCCTCCTCACCCAGAGCCAGACCGCCACCTCCTGTCAGAAGTCCTCCAGAACAGGTCAGTGCTCTGGTGCGAGTAGTCTTCTCAGGTCAGTTTCGATGCATGGCCTGAACCACTTCTCTCTTTTTATTTATTTTTTTCAAGTCTTTTCTAGCCTTGAGTTATAAAATAATTTAATTAATTGTGTAACTCGGTTTTGGATGAGTCAATTAAGTTTATTGTTGGGCAAATGCTGATATAATCCTGCTGCTGTAGCTGAAAGGTGAGGCTGGGTACCGGAGGCTTGTGGTGCCAGGATGGACCGGAGACTGAGGCTGGCCAGAGGGTAACCATCACCAAGCTCATGAAGCACTAAAATCCATGGTAGTTTACGTCTGTTTTTGATCATCTTATGACTTTAAATCTGTGCCTAGCTGTGATTTGAGTTAATTCATACGGGGGTTATGTAAGGGTCATATGAGCCATTATTTTTACTAGTGCTGCTACGAACGTAGTGGATGAATTGCTGAACGCGACAATCTGCAGACGTTGTCTAATTTAAGTGTTTAAATATGTTAAAATTTGTCTTCCATTTTACAAGTGAACCTTAGATGCAGGAGGTGGGGTGTGTTGCGTCCCCAGGTGATTTACTGCTGAGACCAACTGTGTTTGTAACCAGACAGGAATCCATGGCTGAAGGAGCTGATGGAGGAGCCGTGCTGATGGAGTCGTGCTGAAGGCCCTGCCTGGTTGAGGAGCTGGTGGAGGCCCTGCCTGGTGAAGGACGTCTGTCGTGGGGTAGTTGGATCTTGACTCTGAAGTGATCATCACACTCACTGCCACTTCACGTAGAATACTGCTACCACAAACTACCAGCGTTTGTACCATATATACCAGACGACTACATCTGTTTTACCACATGTTGAAGCAAGACTTCTGCTGTTTGTTCCAGACCAGGACTCTGTCTGAGGAGAGCTGATGGAGGAGCTGAGACGCTGGAGGACGACTAGGAATCGACCAACAAGGATTCCTCGTAAGTTTGTAATTACTTGCATGGTTGACTTAAAGGGAAAAATACAGTTGTTACTTTGACATGTGTTAACCAACTACCGCTGTGTTTTTTTTTTCTTACTAGAAGGTGTTTCTGGAGCGGAGGCGAGCTGGTAGGGGAGCCGTGAATCTGGAGGATGACCATCACTCTACCAACAAGGATTGTAAGTTTGTATTAACCAAACAACCAAGTGGAAATAAAGGGCTTAAAAATAAGACAAACTACATGTTTGTTACCAGACGTTGGGGCCAGACTCGCGCTGTTTGTTCCAGACCAGGACTCTGTCTGAGGAGAGCTGATGGAGGAGCTGAGACGCTGGAGGACGACTAGGAATCGACCAACAAGGATTCCTCGTAAGTTTGTATTTACTTAAATGGTTGACTTAAAGGGCAAAATACAGCTGTGACTTTGACATGCGTTAACCAACTACCGCTGTGTTCTCTTACTAGAACGTGTTTCCGGAGCGGAGGCGAGCTGGTAGGGGAGCCGTGAATCTGGAGGATGACCATCACTCTACCAACAAGGATTGTACGTTTGTATTAACCAAACACACAGAACACTGAAGTTAAACCCTACCCAATGGAATGACGTTAAACAACGACTTTGGTGCAGAGTTACCAACTGGATAATATCAAAGCTAAAATAATGGCCGTCCTTCCCACATGTTTCAGTAGAAGATACTCTAGAACTGTACAAGGTTAAATAGGTAACATGTAGTTTGTCCCAAGGTGTCTGCCTCCTCACCGAGAGCCAGACCGCCACCTCCTGTCAGAAGTCCTCCAGAACAGGTCAGTGCTCTGGTGTGAGTAGTCTTCTCAGGTCAGTTTCGATGCATGGCCTGAACCACTTCTCTCTTTTTATTTTTTTTCAAGTCTTTTTTAGCCTTGAGTTATAAAATAATTTAATTGTGTAACTCGGTTTTGGATGAGTCAATTAAGTTTATTGTTGGGCAAATGCTGATATAATCCTGCTGCTGTAGCTGAAAGGCGAGGCTGGGTACCGGAGGCTTGTGGTGCCAGGATGGACCGGACACTGAGACTGGAGACCAGGGGCCTGCAGCGGCGGGCCAGAGGGTAACCATCACCAAGCTCATGAAGCACTAAAATCCACGGTAGTTTACGTCTGTTTGTGATCATCTTATGACTTTAAATCTGTGCCTAGCTGTGATTTGAGTTAATTCATACGGGGGTTATGTAAGAGTTATATGAGCCAATTTTTGTTACTAGTGCTGCTACGACCGTAGTGGATGAATTGCTGAACGCGACAATCTGCAGACGTTGTCTAATTTAAGTGTTTAAATATGTTAAAATTTGTCTTCCATTTTACAAGTGAACCTCAGATGCAGGGGGTGGGGTGTGTTGCGTCCCCAGGTGATTTACTGCTGAGACCAACTGTCTTTGTAACCAGACAGGAATCCATGGCTGAAGGAGCTGATGGAGGAGCCGTGCTGAAGGCCCTGCCTGGTTGAGGAGCTGGTGGAGGCCCTGCCTGGTGAAGGACGTCTGTCGTGGGGTAGTTGGCGCTTGACTCTGAAGTGATCATCACACTCACTGCCACTTCACGTAGAATACTGCTACCACAAACTACCAGCGTTTGTACCATATATACCAGACGACTACATCTGTTTTACCACATGTTGAAGCAAGACTTCCGCTGTTTGTTCCAGACCAGGACTCTGTCTGAGGAGAGCTGATGGAGGAGCTGAGACGCTGGAGGACGACTAGGAATCGACCAACAAGGATTCCTCGTAAGTTTGTATTTACTTAAATGGTTGACTTAAAGGGCAAAATACAGCTGTTACTTTGACATGCGTTAACCAACTACCGCTATGTTTTCTTACTAGAACGTGTTTCCGGAGCGGAGGCGAGCTGGTAGGGGAGCCGTGAATCTGGAGGATGACCATCACTCTACCAACAAGGATTGTACGTTTGTATTAACCAAACAACAAAGTGGAAATAAAGGGCTTAAAAATAAGACAAACTACATGTTTGTTACCAGACGTTACTACAGCTGCTACTTTGTTGCGCGCCATAAGAGCCCAACTACTCCTGTGTTTGTGACCTTACATTAGAGCCCAACTACTCCTGTGTTTGTGACCTTACATTAGAGCCCAACTACTACTGTGTGTGTTACCTGATATTGGAGGCAAACTACTTCTGTGTTTGTGACCTTACATTAGAGCCCAACTACTGTGTTTGTTTCCTGATATTAGAGACGAACTACTACTGTGTTTGTTACCTTACATCAGAGACACATTACGTTTGTAACCAGACCAGGAATCTGGAGGACTGATGGAGAAGCCGTACATCTGGAAGGCAAATCCTGTGGACAACCAGGACGCTACCATCAAGGTTTCCTCGTAAGTTTGCATTATCTGGACATAGTGGACTAGGTAGGGGGCTGGGGGTTCAAGTCCTCAGAATACAGTGATGCGTCCTTGAGCAAGGCGCACCAAAGCCTGCCTGGTCCTTAATGACGTTTCTTTGGTTCAGATAATGTTGCATCTTTTGAATATTGAACCTAATCATGTCCTTGTTTGATCCGGGCAGACACACCTGAGCTGAACCTCCCTGATCCTGTTTGGTCAGGGGCAGACACACCTGAGCTGAACCCGCCCTGACATCCTGCTAGTCCCGTCTCCTCAGTTCATCTGCGCCTCGTCCTCCAGAAGACCTGCTGAGCTCAGCAGTCTGAGGCTGATGGATCAATGACCTCCAGTGGGAGTGATCTTCTTGACCCCACATGTAACCGTGTGCTTCCACACGCCTTTCCCTCACATCTGTCACTAACCTCACTACTTCACTACTGCTTCCTCTTCTTCCTTTTCTGTGGTTCGAACCTATACACGGAAGGCGCGTCTTCCTGCCCTCAGAGGGTTCAGCGTTAGGGTTGAGAGTCAGGGACAGAGCAGGTCAGGGAGGACTGCTTTTACTTTGACATGTGTTAACCAACTACCGCTGTCTTCTTACTAGAAGGTGTTTCTGGAGCGGAGGCGAGCTGGTAGGGGAGCCGTGAATCTGGAGGATGACCATCACTCTACCAACAAGGATTGTAAGTATGATTTAACCTAACAAGAAAGTGGAATTAAAGTAAACTACATGTTTGTTACTAGACGTTGGGGCCAGACACGCACTGTTTGTTCCAGACCAGGACTCTGGCTGAGGAGCAGATGGGGAGCCAAGACTCTGGAGGACGACATCACTCTACCAACCAGGATCCTCGTAAGTTTGCATGAAATAAACAGAGTGGAGTTGTCGTAACGCAGGATTAGTTTGTCCAGTACAAGTTACGGCATACTACTGTGGTTGGTTACCAGACAAACTACAGCTGCTACTTTGTTACGTGCCATAAGAGCCCAACTACTCCTGTGTTTGTGACCTTACATTAGAGCCCAACTACTACTGTGTTTGTGACCTTACATTAGAGCCCAACTACTACTGTGTTTGTTACCTTACATTAGAGCCCAACTACTACTGTGTTTGTTACCTGATATTAGAGACAAACGACTCCTGTGTTTGTTACCTGATATGTGAGACGAATTACGTTTGTAACCAGACCAGGAATCTGGAGGACTGATGGAGAAGCCTTGCATCTGGAAGGCAAATCCTGAGGACAACCAGGACTCTACCATCAAGGATTCCTCATAAGTTTGCATTATCTGCACATAGTGGACTAGGTAGGGGGCTGGGGGTTCAACTCTCAAATCAATGGTGCCGGGTTCAAGTCCTCTGAATACAGTGATGCGTCCTTGAGCAAGGCGCCCTGAAGCCTGCCTGCTCCTTAATGACTTATCTTTGGTTCAGACAATGTTGCATCTTTTGAATATTGAACCTAATCAATGTCCTTGTTTGGTCCGGGAAGATGCACCTGAGCTGAACCTCACCTGATCCTGTTTGGTCGGGGGTAGACACACCTGAGCTGAACCCGCCCTGATCCTGACATCCTGCTACTCCCGTCTCCTCAGTTCATCTGCGCCTCGTCCTCCAGAAGACCTGCTGAGCTCAGCGGTCTGAGGCTGATGGATCAATGACCTCCAGTGGGAGTGATCTTCTTGACCCTACATGTAACCGTGTGCTTCCACACGCCTTTCTCTCACGTCTGTCACTAACCTCACTACTCTCTACTGCTTCCTCTTCTTCTTCCTTTTCTGTGGTTCGAACCTTTACACTGAAGGCGCGTCTTCCTGCCCTCAGAGGGTTCAGCGTTAGGGTTGAGAGTCAGGGTTTAGAGTCAGGGACAGAGCTGGTCAGGGAGGACTGCTTTTACACAAACCTCTTCACTTGCTTTCGGAATGGTGGTGACATTTTGAAAAGATTCATTTGGGAAAATGTTTTCCTCTGCTTTCCTTTACAAAATTGTATTAAACTTCTGTCAAGTGTTTGTTTATATATTAAAATCCCACATTGACTTATACATGTTTGGTGCGGTTCATTTAATTGTCCTTTAACTTGGTTAATGTCAAGCTAAACTCATGCAATTCATATAATATACATGATTGTTATTCAGCAATGTTCACATAATCCATTTTGTAAAAATATGAAAACCTCCATTACTACTAAATTCAAGCCTATTCATGTATTTAACAATGTACATACAGGCCATTCTCTGCTACTACAACATGTTCAATCCACCAACCCGTCTCACATCAATGTACTATAGCTACATTGGTTCAAACGGAAAATGTAGTTTGGTGTGAGACTGTTGTCCAGCAGAAGGAGCTGTCATACACCTTAATTATACAGGAATGTCTGTGTATTTGTCTGTGAAGCGTGAGAACAACACAATATTCAGTTAGGCATTTGTGTTTCTATGTCATACATTCCTGGGCTCCATATATGGCCTCCAAATACGGAGGACATATTTGTTCCACATCCCTCCCCATCCCAAATAACTGACATCAGTCAAATATTTTGATATTAAAACCAATTAACAACCCATAATCCTACTTTATTTAATTTAGTTTATCAATGGTATTGGTGATACTTGTAGCAGCGCTGGTTTGACTTCGTACCAATCCATGTTTCTTCTTTGATGTTTGTTTCCTTTTAACGTAGACTAGACGCATGCTGTGGCGATGAAAGAGCACGACTATGAAGGCTCAGTGGACAGTCACTACAGGATGGAGAAAGACGAGCAGCAGAAGCAACCAATAGCAGCAGAGAGGGTAAAGGTGGAACCGTTGGATGAGGAAAAATGATGAGAGGTACCTCCCACGAGGGATCAGCGATAAAGGACGGTGCAAACCTACCATTACGCACCTCAAAGGACCCCATAGACCTCCTTTCAAGACTGGGTATGATTCGTATTAATTTCAGGAAGAAGCACTGGGCCTTATTTAACCTGCCCCGATACCCGTTTTCTTGAATGTTGCATTAAACTTTTTTTTTTGGACAGAGATGTGGTCCTGACTATTACATTATGGTGTCTGGGTGAAATTTGTCTACCTGATTAATTTCTAATTTAATTTACAACTCAAATTGAGTCTGAATACTTTCTGAAACTGACGCACACACATCCACAGAAGCACGCACGCACGCACGCGCACACACACACACACACGTCTTTCCTTCAAAGCTTCATCTTTTCCCCCATCACTGGTGAATCATTTTCAACAATTCCCATGTAGCCATTCAGATAGTTAGTGGTGTTAACAAAACAGTAACCTTTATTCATCTCTATACAGAAAACATGGACGATGCACTAAAACATAAAGATACAAATTATTATGTAAAGCTTGGTCATTAATAAACAATTACAAAAAGTAATTGAAAAGTAAAAAATTAATTTGGGTAATATTATTACGACAACATCAGTATTAAAGTTGTATAATATCATGATACAACCTATGGATGAATGTAAACAGTTTTGAATGTTAATGTATGCCATAAGTCGTACATTTCCAAGTATTAAAAAACATGGGGCAGGGGGATAGCTTATATCTTTCATGCCAGCCAGCCTTTGAGTCATGAGTTGTAGGATAAATGACCACTTCATGCGCGTGTTTTTGTGTGTGTTTGCGTGCGTGTGTGTGTGTGTACAGCTTTGGAACATTATGCACAGAGAATATAATTTACTGAACCTATACTGTGCTGGTTACATAAAAACAATAAATGCTGTTCAAATCAAACAATCACAGCTTATGTATTGCTGGTGATGGAGCTCACTGTACTGAAATTATTTGTATTTACATATTAATGTAGGTATATCATTGACCCCCCCCCCCCTTTGATGGGGATGTTGAAAGATGAGGCATGAGATGAAATTAATCGTGAATTAAGTAATTCAATATTGAAACACATTAAATACACATAGAAATGAATAAATACACAAAAAAATATGAAAACAGGTAGTTATAGAAAATTACATGGGTTGCATTTATTGAAGTATCTATTTCACCCTTTACTTAATTATGGCTCTATGTCTTTATATCACGTTTATGATTTAGTTATGTATTTAATATTGTCACATTTGGCATACAAAGTTACTGTAGAGGCTAGCAATCAGACCAGCTGATTCAGATAAGGTTGAGACATCTTAACAATACAAAGTTTTGTCCAAAATAAATCCATATTTAGTTGTAAACAGCTACTGCCTTTTGTATGGCATGATGAAATGTAAGCTTTGTATCCGCCCTTCCGTCTTTATATCAAGCATGAGATAGGACAAAGCAAATACAACCAAATCTAGATTTTAAAGTGGAGGATGTGTGAAAATCAGGTATGATGTCAACGGTGTCTGCCCATTCAATCCAATCCAATCTCTGCGAGTTTATGTTTGTATTAGTGGGTGAGACCAGGATATGGTCGGTTAGATTCCCCTTTTCAGCCACTAGATGTCAGCGACGGCTTGGATAAGAATCACCCAAAAGCAAATTGACCTCGTCAATGACTCCAGCCATGCATGTGTGTTCTTCGGGGCGTATTTTATTTCAATGAATCCACACAGTCAGTCAGTCTTCTTATTTCCGTTCAGTCTGGCAAACATCTTGGGTCCACAATTGATTGTACAACATCCGAGTCCAGCCCAAAGGGGAGCATGAGTTACTTCTGCCCTGATTCCATGTGTAACCATACACATGATGCGTCTGATGGAGACCAGAGCCGGGTGAGGTGCACGGTCTTCCCGGTAGGTCTCTGAACCCCCTATTGTCTCAATGTGCATCTCATCACCTCACCCGGCTCCCTCCAGCCGAACTCTCTATTAGTCAGTTCAACATCAGCACCTCGGGGCGCAGTGGGTGTCTGGTGACCACCATGAAATATGGGGACACTGGGGTGGATATGGCTCGGCCCTCATTTCTTATTGGCTATCCTCCTCTTCCTGGTCGCAAGCATGTCGTAGAAGGGGTCCCTGCTGATGCTTGCTCTGTGATGGGGAAATAAGACAGGAGAATATTGATGAGGTGAGAGCGCACTTTGAATCGTTTTTTGTGGTTTTACAGATTCTTTGAAACATTTATATTTCTGAGAGGCACATCACATCGATGCAGCAGCAGCAGTAATAACATCCACCTTGTGTGTATTATACTTCAGACCATAGGTTATTCAGTGACCAAACCTTTTTGTTGTTGTGGAAATAGGTAATAAATTATACATGTGGAAGGTAAAGGACAGAGGGAAAACAAGGCAGCTATTTGCAGCTCCGAGAGCTGAGAAGCCATGGCTTTGGAAACTGTTCATGCCTATCTCTTTGTTTTGCGTCCAGATGAGAACGGTACTGACTCACCCTCTGCTTTCCCATCAGTAAGAGCACCGGATATGCTGAACATTAATTTGTGTGCCTGTGTGTGTGTGTGTGTGTGTGTGTGTGTGTGTGTGTGTGTGTGTGTGTGTGTGTGTGTGTGTGTGTGTGTGTGTACATGTGTGGGTGGGTGGGTGTGTGTACATGTGTGTGTGAATGTAGCACCAACCCTCAAACCAATTCTCACCCTTGCTGAGGATTCAGATAACTACTGTGTGTGTGTTTGTGTATGTAGGCGTGTGTGTGTGTGTGTACTGTGTGTGTTTTGTGTACATAGTTGCTGACCACGGGACAGTCTACCACCAGACCAGCTGAGTCAAGACACTATGCGTTGGGAGAGGCAGCCTAGAGTCTAGGCTTGATGCTGAGGTCAGCAGCCCCCTCGACGCTATACACACAGTCAGTGATGACCGCCTCCCCCGGTCATATACTCTAGAGAGGCCCTTCAACATGGCTCAGTAACTGCTATGATTAACTATTGACTACTTAGTAATTCCTCTATGCATTAATCATCTATGTAACACTTAAAGTGCATTTTTTTTTTTACATACAGGTAATTTATGAGCCGGGCTAAAGGGCGTTGGCTCAAGGATGGCGGTGGACATAGGAGCTCGAACCCAGAACCTCTGGGATGGGACTCATAACCCCTGGTCTAGAGTAAATTATCCTGCACCCATCCTTAACGAGTGTCTCGCTACAATGGTCGGCATACAAATCAATGATGACGGACCCAATAGAAATAGGCATGGCTGGCTAGGTATGCTAACTGCTACGCCAGCGCTGCATGTAATACCATGTAGTACCAATGGTAGCTATGTGGTACGATAGGAAGCCTTTGTTACAGTGCGTGCACGATGCAGCTCACTTGAGATCTAATGCAGGTCAGTAATGTTACTGCTAATAGAGAGACAGCCCCCCCCTGCAGAGGGGTTTCAATTGAATTAGATTGAATACACAGTGGGGGTCCCTAAGAAGGCTGTCACACACACACACACGACACACACACACACACACACACACACACACACACACACACACACACACACACACACACACACACACACACACACACACAAAGAGCATTCAGAATCCTATATCTGTACCAAGTATCATCGGGGGCAGCGAGAGAACCACAAAGACAATGGAAGACACGTTCCCTTCTCTCCCCAAGGGCGGGAAAGGAGGGGGGGGGGGGGGGGGGGGGGTCGGAAAGTGAATCAACGAGGCAATAAAAAGGGCGGACCGACGTTCACCTCAGGCCGCCTCACGTTGCCCCTTCTCTCTGCGTGGAGAGACCCTCACGGAAACAAGGTTTCCAGTGACACAGAGGGGGCAAAATAATGATGATGTCTGAGGTCTGGTCCAGGAGCCCATACCTCTGGCCTAATGGAACCCCATGGGTCAACGCTAAGGGCACTCCCATCTCGTTAGGAGCTCAGGGGGCGGGGCTTATAATATGATTCTCTAGCCTTGTATTGATGCATGAACCCGTATTGACAAGGACGAGTCCAGGGGAGGGGGGGGGGGGGGGGGGGGGGGGGGGAGTAATATGATAACCAGCAGGGTGATCAACTACCCACTGGGTTCAATTATACGCAACACTTTGATTCCTTGATCACATTTAACACAGCGGCATTTGGTTACAGGAAATGGAATTGAGCGCGTGTCGCTAAAAAGCAAACAAAGGGTGTGTGTGTGTGTGTGTGTGTGTGTGTGTGTGTGTGTGTGTGTGTGTGTCTTCCTTCCTTCAGTCAAGGTCAAAGGAGAACAGCCAGACAGGGGAACAGCCTTGGCATTTGGCTAAGTGCCCTTATAGTGAAAACGGATACCGACGGACAAGTCTCTCTCTCTCTCCCGCTCCCTCTCTCCCTCCCCCCTCTCTCTCCCTCTCCTTTTCTCCCTCTCCCGCTCCCTCTCTCCTCTCTCTCTCTCTCGCTCTCTCTCTCGCTCTCTCCTCTCGCTCTCTCTTACTTGATGGATTTGATCCACTCCTCCTTCTCCTCCGGCGTTGGTGCTGATATCCTGTACACCACGTGGTTGCCCTCGACGACGCGGCCGTCGGCCTCTGTCTTGCAGGCCTTGATCACCTGACCCTTGTGGTTGGGGTTGTACAGCTCAAAGCAGTTCTAGTCAAGGAGGGAAACAGAGAGCATTGGATTGGATTCAATCGGGGTGAGGGTCTATTTGCTTTGCTGTGTTATTATGCATTTTCGCACAAACAAACAAGGACAGATTTCTTGTATATGTAAAGATATATTCCCCCAATATTATAGACGGATCTCAATGTGAACAACAATTATTCTATCTTGTCATCATGGAAGTTATTACCTTAATAAGTTAATGCAGAAATATGCACTCATTTAACGTTGATAAATGTATTATTACCATTAATCATTTAATAATGGTGTTCATATTAACTAAGGGGCTGGTGTTCATGCTGGTATTAATATATTCATTATTC